>NC_053025.1:581000959-581022008 GCF_003073215.2 Triticum urartu
TAGGGATAACTTTCTTTGGCCATGTTATTTTGAGAAGACATGATTGCTTAGTTAGTATGCTTGAACTAATATCACTTCTATGTAAATATTAAACTTTTATCTTGAATCTTTTGGATCTGAACGTTCATGCCACAATAAAGAAAAATTACATTGAGAAATATGTTAGGAAGCATTCCACATTAAAAATTCTGTTTTTATCATTTACCTACTCAAGGATGAGCAGGAATTAAGCTTGGGGATGCTTGATACGTCTCCAACGTATCTATAATTTTTGATTGCTCCATGCTATTATATTATCTATTTTGGATGTTAATGGGCTTATTTTTACACTTTTATATTATTTTTGGGACTAACCTATTAACCGGAGGCCCAACCCAAATTGCTGTTTTTTTGCCTATTTTAGTGTTTCACCGAAAAGAAATATCAAACGGAGTACAAATGGAATGAAACTTTTGGGAGCGTTATTTTTGGAACAAACGTGATTCAGGAGACTTGGAGTGGACGTCAAGAAACAATCGAGGAGGCCACGAGGAAGGGGGGCATGGCCACCCCCCTGGGCGTGCCCTCCACCCTCGTGGGCCCCTTGTTGCTCCACCGACGTACTCCTTCCTCATATATATATATACATATATCCATATACCCCAAAAACATCTAGGAGCACCACGAAACCCTTTTTCCACCGCCGCAACCTTATGTACCCAAGAGATCCCATCTTGGGGCCTTTTCCGGAGCTCCGTCGGAGGGGGCATTGATCACAGAGGGCCTCTACATCAACTCCATGGCCCCTCCGATGATGTGTGAGTAGTTTACTCCAGACCTTCGGGTCCGTAGCTAGTAGCTAGATGGCTTCTTCTCTCTCTTTGGATCTTAATACAAAGTTCTCCTTGATTCTCTTGGAGATCTATTCGATGTAATCTTGTTTTGCGGTGTGTTTGTCGAGATCTGATGAATTGTGGGTTTATGATCAAGTCTATCTATGAACAATATTTGAATCTCCTCTGAATTCTTTTATGTACGATTTGTTTATCTTTGCAAGTCTCTTCGAATTATCAGTTTGGTTTGGCCTACTAGATTGATCTTTCTTGCAATGGGAGAAGTGCTTAGCTTTGGGTTCAATCTTGCAGTGCTCGATCCCAGTGATAGAAAGGGAAACGACACGTATTGTATTGTTGCCATCGAGGATAAAAAGATGGGGTTTACATCATATTACATGAGTTTATCCCTCTACATCATGTCATCTTGCTTAAGGCGTTACCTGTTCTTATGAACTTAATACTCTAGATGCATGCTGGATAGCGGTCGATGTGTGGAGTAATAGTAGTAGATGCAGAATCGTTTCGGTCTACTTGTCTCGGACATGATGCCTATATACATGATCATGCCTAGATATTCTCATAATTATTCTCTTTTCTATCAATTGCTCGACAGTAATTTGTTCATCCACCATAATACTTATGCTATCTTGAGAGAAGCCACTAGTGAAACCTATGGCCCCTGGGTCTATTCTCCATCATACAAGTTTCCAATCTATTTTATTTTGCAATCTTTACATTCAATCTATATCATAAAAATACCAAAAATTCTTATCTTATTATTATCATCTCTATTAGATCTCACTCTTGCAAGTGGCTGTGAAGGGATTGACAAACCCTTTATCGCGTTGGTTGTGAGGTTCTTATTTGTGTGTGTAGGTACGAGGTGACTCGCACGTGGTCTCCTACTGGATTGATACCTTGGTTCTCAAAAACTGAGGGAAATACTTACGCTGCTCTACTGCATCACCCTTTCCTCTTCAAGGGAAAACCAACGCAGTGCTCAAGAGGTAGCACATGTTAAGTCAAGCCGACAAGAAAAACAAATAACAATTTAGTTCTTCAGAACAAATTGATGCATGATACAGACGAACTGAACGTTGATGTTAGACATCCACATGATAGGAGGATGTAATATGTACGAAAAACAGGACGGAAGAGATAACCAGAACTATGATGTGTAAACTAAGCAGAAGAAATTTCACTAAATTAGAAGCAATGCAATGGAAGGTAGACACCATATGAAAGATGCTACAAATATCGCTCTGCCAAGTTAACAATGTCTCATCATAAATGGCGTTTAAACAAATGTGAAGCAGTACAAGAAATAAATCATATGCAAGATGCAAATAACATCAGACTACCAAGTTAGGGGTCTCTCGTCATTAGTGCCATTGCATATTCACAACTTATGATGTGTAAACTAAGGAGAAGGCATTTCAACAAATTAGAAGCAATGAAAGCTAGACACCATATGAAAGATGAAATGAATATCACTCTACCAAGTTAAAAATGTCTCGTCATAAGTGCCATTTCAACAAATTAGTAGTACAAGCTAGAAAAGAATGTGAGATGTAACCTATATCACACTCCAAAGTCAAACGTGTCTTATGATAAGTGATTGTTGTAGGTTACACAACAGTAGTAATTTGATGTAAGAACATGGTGTGATAGACAGATATTGTATGTTCTAGAAACAGGAACATGTGTCTTATTCAAGTATAATGTGTAAAGTAAGCAGATGGAATTCAACAAAATTAGAAGCAATACAAGCTAGACATCACACATAACATGCAACCACATATAATAGTGCCAAGTTAGAGGGAGCACCGGTGATGGTGCACTAGGGGAGACGTGCTCATGATAAACACAACTACGTTGAGTGTCTGTGCATGTGTTGTCTTGGAAATCATCTTGGGGGGATGGAGGAGTAGAAACTATAGAGGTCCTTCGTTCGGAAGGAGCACCTTTATCCACTGCCTTGCTAACTTCCTTCTGCTTTATTGATTTTGAATTGTCAAGTAAAATCGACAAGAAAAAACAATAAAATTCTCTCCTCAGAACTCATTCATGCATGATACTGACTGTCGGTGTCAAAACCGGCGGATCTCGGGTAGGGGGTCTTGAACTGTGCGTCTAAGGCGGATGGTAACAGGAGGCAGGGGACACGATGTTTTACCCAGGTTCGGGCCCTCTTGATGGGGGTAAAACCCTACGTCCTGCTTGATTATTCTTGATAATATGAGTAGTACAAGAGTAGATCTACCACGAGATCGGAGAGGCTAAACCCTAGAAGCTAGCTTATGGTATGATTGTATGTTCTCCTACGGACTAAAACCCTCCGTTTTATATAGACACTGGAGGGGGCTAGGGTTACACAAGGTCGGTTACAAAGGAGGAGATATACATATCCGTATTGCCTAGCTTGCCTTTCACGCCAAGTAGAGTCCCATCCGGACACGGGACGAAGTCTTCAATCTTGTATCTTCATAGTCCAATAGTCCGGCCAAAGGATATAATCCGGCTGTCCGGATACCCCCTAATCCAGGACTCCCTCAATAGCCCCTGAACCAAGCTTCAATGATGATGAGTCCGATGCGCAGTGTTGTCTTCGGCATTGCAAGGCGGGTTCCTCCTCCAAATACACCACAGAAGAGTTTGAATACAAGGATAGTGTCCGACCCTGCAAAATAAGTTCCACATACCACCGTAGAGAGAATAATATTACCACAAATCTAATCTACTGACACCTTTTGGCAACATGACATCACGCCACGGCCCGGTAATTATTTAAACCGTTTTTCTTTAACCAGCCCCGCACATAATGCGAGGCGGTTTCTTGACACGTCTTGTCAAAGCAGAGATCGTGTTCCCCTTATTACGGGATTCTCATCAATACGGACATGGGTAACCCAACCGCGCCATCAATTACGGTGCTTGGGGGATAAGCGAGTTTTGCCAGGCTAGTGGGGGCGCATAGTTTAGTCCGCCCTTATAAAGGGATAAGATCTCACCTTTTTTTACCCACGCCTTCTTCCTCCTTGCTCATCCATTCTCGCGCACTCGAGCTCCAGCGCCCAAGTCCGCATCCTTCTCCTCAACTCTCTCCAAACATGTCTGGAGCGGGAGGCAAGTGGATGGCCTCCTCCGTCACGGAGGGACACATCAAAAAGCTACGTGGAGCCGGATACTTAGCCGCGGATATTGCACACCGGCTGCCAGCCGCGGGGCAGATCGTCCCTACCCCGGAACCTCATGAAAGGGTGGTTTTCCTCCCCCATTTCATCCGTGGATTGGGGTTTCCCCTCCATCCATTCGTCCGCGACCTCATGTTCTATTACGGGCTGGACTTTCATGATCTGGCCCTGAATTTCATCCTCAACATCTCGGCGTTCATCATCGTGTGCGAGGCTTTCCTCCGCATCCAGCCCCACTTCGGCCTATGGCTGAAGACCTTCAACATCAAGCCGAAGGTAGTAGGCGGCCAACAAGAAGAATGCGACGGAGCCATGGTGGGCAAAATGCCCAATGTTACATGGCTCGAGGGCTCCTTCGTGGAGACCATAAAGGGGTGGCAATCGGGGTGGTTCTACATCACCAAGCTGCGTGACACCAAGTGGGTGGCGGCCCCCGAGTTTCGATTCGGAATCCCCACACAGCTCGATTCCTGGAAGGAGAAGGGCCTGTCCTGGGGTTCATCGGTGGAGCTGGACGGACTCCAGAAGTGTATCCGGAACATGACAAGCAAGAAACTTAAGCTTGCCAACATAGTCCAGGTCATGCTCTTCCGCCGGATCCTCCCGTGTCAATAACAGGCTTTCAACTTACGGGAGTTCGACCCGGCCCAACACTAGACTCTACGCAAGCTCTACGACATGACACATAAGGATGTCTGAAAGGTGATGTTCAAGGGCGCTAGGTCCCTCCCTCTCTTACCGAGGACCGCAGGCTAAGCGCGAAGCGCCCTGCGAATCCGGTAAGTTCTGTACATCTGGTAGGGCATTTATTTCCCATAGCTTAACCATGTGCGGGGTCTGAGCTCCCATGCCTTTGACAGGACTGGGTGGAGACATCGGAGCAGATTAATTGTTCGGCCCCTCTGCCCGAAGACCCTACGGACGCTCTCCTGACGGAGATGTGGACTCCGGCTCCTTATGAGGTGCCAGAGAAGACCAAGAAGAAGGCCAAGGGAACCCGAAAGAGTTCCTGGCGCCAGGTGGTATAGGACTCATCGTCCGATAACTCCGAGATGCACTCCTCCCGTGAAAACGAGGAGGAGGAAGATGGAGACTCTCCCCCTCCAGCCGGGGGAGACAAGAAAAGGAAGGCCGCCCCAACCGGGGAGGCTGAAGGGTCCAAGAAGGGAAGGACTCTCCTTCTGGACTATTCCACTACCGCCGCCGACGGCGAAGATGAGTGGTTACTCAGGGCCAAGCCCCTGGCGAAGTCATAAGTATTCAGATACCAGAGTAACTCATAGCATACTTTTGTTGCACTGCTTTCCCTAACATCGAATATGATCATGCAGTCCGCCCCGAGCCTGTATCGACGTATCTTCGTTGGACGGTTCCTTGGACTCGTCCGATATGGATAGCGATCCGCTTCCATCCGCCTCCTCTCAGGTATTGTCTCAAGGGGCACCGAGCCGGGGTGAGACAGTCCCGGAGGCGCCTCAAGGCGACCTTCCGGACTCCAAGAGCAAAGGGAGTAAGGCTCCCAGGGGCTCCAAGTTTGGCCCTCAGCCGAACACTGTGCCGGAACCTCCATTGGTTCCGGACTCGGGCAGGCGGCCCCCTTCCAAGAGGGGCAAGCCGTCTGTACTGGTGACCTCTGTCCAACCAGAGGCACCGCACTATTATGAGTGCGGTGATCAAGAGCACCACACTATTATGAGTGCGGTGATCAAGAAGGTTCAGTCCGCCAAGAGCGGACCGACTGAAGCCTGTGCCAGCCTTCTAACAGGATTTGAGGTAAGTATTTAAAATATAGGAAAAATATTACCGCATAGACAGTAGCCCCTGATGCTCTGTTTGGTGTTCACAAAGAAAAGACGAATAGAGGATCAATAATATTTGCAGGAGTCTAATATAAGTATGTCTGTATGCGTATGCAGGCTTCGCTGCTGACCTCTGCCACACTGACTGCGTAGGTCGCCGCACTGAAGCAGGACCTCGAGCGATCCGAGAAGGAGCTCGGCCTTGCCAAGAGGCAGTTCGAGGAGAACAAAGGTAAGTAATACCTTATATATATAAATTTGGTTGCGAACTGACAGGATCATCATGAATGTGCCAGGGGCCACGACCGAAGTGGCGACCCTAAAGCAAGCGCTATCCAAGGCCGAAAACCAAGCGGCCGAGGGGCACACCAAGCGGGAAAAACAAGAGGCAAGGGTGGGCGAGGTGCAGCAAGAGCTCCAGGCTCTCGTGAAGAAGCACGATGCTTTGGAGCTTGACTCGAAGATGCGAGAGTCCGAGCTTGCCGCGACCCTCGAGAGCACAAAGCATGCCAAGGCTGAAGCCCAAAAGGCCCTCCAGGAAATTCAGGCGATGAGGAAGATAGCGGCGGGTAAGGAATTCAATATGCAAAGCAAGCATGTGAAAGTAAATTACTTGTTACTTACCCGAGTCCGGAGCTCTCCAGGAGCATTCGCAGATTTGCCCCGCAGCGTGTCGGATGCCGCGAAATATTACCAGGCCGAGGAGGGAAGCTCGACAGAGAAGCTGTTCTGGTCTCAGTATACTGGGACCGAACATCCGATGCCTATGGGTGACCAGCTGAAGCAACTGGTCGAGCTGCACAAGGCGGCCGAATAGGCCATGAGGGGCCTTATAGTCCGGATGTGGCCTGGCGACTCCCTTCCCAACAGCTACTTCGGCCTGGTGAGGCGGCTTGTGGATGCATGCCCACGGCTGGAGGCCATAAAGCGGTCCATCTGCATCAAAGGTGCACGCCGGGCCTTTGCCCGTGCGAAGGTGCACTGGGCCAAGATGGACGCCGAGAAGCTGGTGAAGGAGGGGCCACCGCAGGGCAAGGAGCATCGCCACCCTGAGATGTATTATGAGGGTGTCCTGAAGGGTGCCCGTCTTGTGGCGGACGAGTGTGCGAAGGATGTAATTTTCGAATAAACTTGCTCGTGTGATCCTGTATTATGAAAACTTGTTCATATGCGCCATGCAACGCTTGTTTGAATTTAAAATATTACCTTCTGTACTGCTGTTTGTTAAATCTGAGAGATGGCTAGTCGCCGGCTTCTGCCCCCATGCCACGAGTGCTGGGGTGCTCGGGATAAATCTGAGCACTCTTTTTCCCATTGTTGGGTCCTTCGAGGGAGGTGCTTAGCACAACGAACAAGGCAATTAGACTATAATGCTTTATCACTCTCACTTAGCCATAGAAGTCTACAATTTTAAATTTTGGCGAAGCCCCTAGTATTCGAAAGGCCGTATTCAGGGCGCTATACATGCCTTAAGCCGGACTAAGACGACTCCTCGCTCTAAGCGGCATAAGTCTTTAGGGACTCGAGACCTCTCGAACAGCGACCAGCTCTCGCCTTATCATGACAATCAGTTTTAGCTTTCTCTACTGAGGTGCTTAGCCCAGATGAACCGGGGTACAATCACAATAGTTCTCCCAGTGCTACCTTAGACGATATAGCGGAACGTAAGGTACCAAAACATGGGAGCCGGGCAAACTCAACTATTTACCCAAGACATGATTCGGAGGTGATGCATATAATGCTATAAGTTCGGGGTGCCGCACTGTCGAAAGTGTTCAGACTTCTCACGTCGTACTATGGGGTATGCTTAAGCCCCTGGCGTATTGGCCGTACTAGAGTGTACGGGTGCTGAATGTCATGAATGAACATATATATATAAAAGAAAGAATAGAGAATGCGGTAATAGTCTAGTGCTACGCATTGTTTATTCAAAAAGGTGCGTCGAAGCAGACTGATACAAGTAGTGCGATAAGCAAAAAGTAGGACTATTTGACATGTCCCCTCCAAGGGCAAGCTGAGGAATGGTATTTAAATTAAGTATTTCACTCGTTATCGGAGACCACCTGGGAGTTCCGTGGTGCGACGTGGCTTTTTGCCTCCTTGGTTGTTGCATCGTGTGTCCGGCAATTGTACTGCCGGACGGGGTTTTCAGAGATTAAAGTCCTGAAAGAGAGAAAAGTAACAAAGCGGGAAGCCCCTAGTGCGGTTGAGCCGCGTCTTGGGGCGTGCCGTAGTCGTGCCCCCCTCCCCACCTGTGCCCATGGTATTTTCAATGCGTAATTATGTATGCGTGGCACAAATTTTGTCGTTTGGCTGGGACTGGGGTGGGGACCACATTGCTATGCGAGCTCGGAACATGCCAGGCGGTCTTGTTGCCGATTACTCCGGGCGCGCTTGAAGGTGTCCGGGTTTTTAATCGTCGAACTGGTGGATTGCCTTAAGAGGGTGCTTTGTGCTTCTGCTGCGAGGGCCGCAGTGTGCTCCTCCGTGCGGAGAGAGCGCTCTGTGTTTCCATTGACTGTGATGACCCCCGGAGGTCATGACATCTTGAGCTTGAGATATGCATAGTGCGGTACCGCGTTGAATCTCGCAAATGCGGTTCGCCCGAGCAGTGCATGATAGCCGCTGCGGAACGGGACTATATCGAAGATTAACTCCTCTCTTCGGAAGTTATCCGGGGATCTGAAGACCACTTCCAGTGTGACTGAGCCTGTGCAATGGGCCTCTACACCTGGTATGACGCCTTTGAAGGTCGTTTTTGTGGATTTCATCCTTGAGGGGTCTATACCCATTTTTCTCACTGTGTCCTGATAAAGCAGGTTCAGGCTGCTGCCGCCATCCATGAGGACTCGAGTGAGGTGAAATCCGTCGATGATTGGGTCTAGGACCAGTGCGGCGAATCCACCATGGCGGATACTAGTGGGATGGTCCCTGCGATCGAAGGTGATCGGACAGGAGGACAATGGGTTGAACTTTGGGGCGACTGGCTCCAACGCATATACATCCCTTAACGCACGCTTCCGCTCCCTCTTGGGGATGTGGGTTGCGTATATCATGTTCACCATCCGCACTTGTGGGGGGAACCTCTTCTGCCCTCCGGTGTTCGGCTGCCGGGGCTCCTCCTTGTCATCGCTATGTAGCCCCTTATCTTTGTCTTCGGCGCTTAACTTGCCGGCCTGCTTGAACACCCAACATTCCCTGTTGGTGTGGTTGGCTGGCTTGTCGGGGGTGCCATGTATTTGGCACGAGCGATCGAGTATACGGTCCAAACTAGACGGGCCCAGAGTGCTTCTTTTGAATGGCTTTTTCCGCTGACCGGGTTAAGAGCCTCTGAATCCAGCATTGACTGCCGTATCCTCGGTATTGTCGCTATTGACGCAGCACTTATGTTTGTTGCGACGTGACTTGCCATTGCTATCCTTGGTATCTGAAGTACCGCGGTTCTTTGATATGTTATTGCTGCGAGCCAGCCAGCTGTCTTCTCCCGCGCAAAAGCGGGTCATGAGTGTTGTGAGGGCTGCCATGGATTTCGGCTTTTCCTGGCCAAGGTGCCGGGCGAGCCACTCGTCGCGGATGTTGTGCTTGAAAGCTGCTAGGGCCTCTGCATCCGGACAGTCAACGATTTGATTTTTCTTTGTCAGGAACCATGTCCAGAATTGACTGGCCGATTCCTCTGGCTGCTGAATTATGTGGCTCAAGTCATCGGCATCTGGTGGTTGCACATAAGTGCCCTGGAAGTTGTCGAGGAATGCGGCTTCCAGATCTTCCCAACAGCCAATGGATTCTGCTGGCAGGCTATTGAGCCAATGCCGAGCTAGTCCTTTGAGTTTAAGTTGGAGGTATTTGATGGCGTGTAGATCATCATCGTGGGCCATGTGGATGTGCGGGAGGAAGTCCTCGATCCATACCGCAGGATCTATTGTGCCGTCGTATGATTCTATATTTACGGGTTTGAATTCCTCTGGGATTTGATGATCCATTACTTCGTCTGTGAAGCATAGGGGGTGTGCGGCGCCTCTGTACTGGGCTATGTCGCGACGCAGCTCAAATGAGTCTTGTCCGCTGTGTTCGGCCCGACCGGATTTACTTTTACTGTATCCGGCATGACGGTTATCGTCCTGCGTGGTGGCGCGCCCTCGTGATCCGTAGATCGATCTTGTGTGTTTTGTTTTGTCCTCCAGTACGTCTCGCAGGTCTAGCGTGTTTCCCCATGCCTTGACATTTTTATTTGAGTGGCGTCGGGGTGCGGGCTGAGCTTTTGGCCGAAATGCCTCTCTGCCGCGGCCACGAGTTGGCCGATTAGCCACGTCATACGCCGGAGATGTAGGTTTTAATGCTTCCTCCTCTAGTCGGGGTAGCAACCTGCGCCTTGGGTAACTCTTCGAGGGGCGTTCGAGTTCATATTCCTCGGCCGCAAGGACATCAGTCCATCTTTCATCTAGCAAATCTTGATCAGCTTGAAGCTGCTGCTGCTGCTTTTTCTTAAGGCTATTTGCCGTGGCTATAAGCCGGCGCTTGAAGCGCTCTTGCTCTACGGGATCCTCAGGCACGACAAATTCGTCATCGTCGAGGCTTGCCTCCTCTTCGGAGGGAGGCATGTAATTATCATCCTCCGCCTCTCCATCTGCCGCTCTCTCGGGAGGGCTGGCTTCTCCATCCTCCTGCTCTAAATCTTGCTGGAGGGGATTGTTGTCGTCTTCGTCACTGTCCGGAGTGCTATTATCTCCTGTGCCGGTGTCACCGCTTTTGCTTTGGCAAGACTTAGAGCGGCGCCGCTGACATCGGTGCTTGGGTTGTTTCTTGGAGGGGTCATCCTCCGTTGTCTCATCGCCATTGCCTTCTTTGGGTGTGTCCATCATATATATATATCATATGATGAGGTGGTTGTCCAGTGCCCTGTGGGCAGTGGTTCCTCTTCGTCTCCCGCATCGTCGTCCATACCGTTGATGTCTTCGGAGTCGAAGTCGAGCATGTCAGTCAAATTTTCGACAATGGCTACTAAGTGGGTGGTGGGTGGGCGGCGAATTCTTCGTCATCCGCATCCCAATCATGCTGAACATAGTTCGGCCAGGACTCTCCTAACAGGGAGAGAGACCTTAATGAGTTCAGTATGTCGCCGAAGGGCGAGTGCTGAAAGATATCCGCGGAGGTGAACTCCATGATCGGCGCCCAGTCGGATTCGATAGGCACGGGCGCAGGCGGTTCGGAGTCCGTGGTCGGGGAAGAATCCGGTAGTTCGTCACGGCTCCCGTGAAGGGTAAGGTCGATATTCGGCTCGATCGCCGCTGAGAATACGACCTCCGTGGCGGGGTCTATCCACCCATCCATGGATGGCACAATTGGCTCCGAATTGAGGGTCGGAGCGGTCGCCGGTGCGGTCTCCTGAACACTGTCCGATGGTAGAGCTAAATCATGCTCATCGTGACCGTGCGACACACTCGGTAGGGGCTCGAATTCGTCGAAGATCAAGTCTCCGCGGATGTCGGCCGTGTAGTTCAAGCTTCCAAACCTGACATGGTGGACAGGGGCGTAACTCTCGATCTGTTCCACATGGCCAAGCGAGTTGGCCCGCAGTGTGAAGCCGCCGAATACAAAGATCTGTCCGGGGAGAAAAGTCTCACCCTGGACTGCATCGCTATCAATGATCGAAGGAGCCATCAAGCCTAACGGTGACGACACAGAGGAACTCTCAATGAAAGCACCAATGTTGGTGTCAAAATCGGCGGATCTTGGGTAGGGGGTCCCGAACTGTGCGTCTAAGGCGGATGGTAACAGGAGGCAGGGGACACGATGTTTTACCCAGGTTCGAGCCCTCTTGATGGAGGTAAAACCCTATGTCTTGCTTGATTATTCTTGATAATATGAGTAGTACAAGAGTAGATCTACCATGAGATCGGAGAGGCTAAACCCTAGAAACTAGCCTATGGTATGATTGTATGTTGTCCTACGGACTAAAACCCTCCAGTTTATATAGACACCGAAGGGGGCTAGGGTTACACAAGGTCGGTTACAAAGGAGGAGATATACATATCCGTATTGCCTAGCTTGCCTTCCACGCCAAGTAGAGTCCCATCCGGACACGGGACGAAGTCTTCAATCTTGTATCTTCATAGTCCAATAGTCCGGCCAAAGGATATAATCCGGCTGTCCGGATACCCCCTAATCCAGGACTCCCTCACTGACAATCACTACTTTGATGTAAGGCAAACACATGATACCAGGATGGAATATGTACGAAAAACAGGACGACATGGCATGTTCACAACTGTTTGTGTAAACTAAGCAGGAACCATCCCAACAAATAAGAAGCAATGCAAGCTAGACACCACATGAAAGATGTAACCAATATGACTCTGCCAAGTTAAAAGTGTCCCATCATAAATGGAATTTCAACAAATTAGAAGCAGCGCATGCTATAAATCATATGAAAGATGCAACTAATATCGCACTGCATACACTAAAGGTGTCTTGTCATATTGATTGATGCAGGATACAAAAAAACAATATTTTTATGTAAGGACATGCTTAATAGACAGATGTACTATGTACTAAATACAGGAAGGCATGTCACATTAACAGGTATACTGTATAAGCTAAGCAGAATAGCACATGCAGTTTAACCAGATTGAAAGAATTACAATCTAGACACCATATGCAACATGCAACCACATATCACACTGCCAAGTTAGAGCAAGCACCTCATTCTTTAAATGAGGAGTAGTCCACTTGCCTGACTGCCTCATCATAAGTGATTGATGAGGGATACACAAGAACATTCATTTGATGTAAGAACATGGTTAATACACAGATGTACTAGTATGTACCAAAAACAGAAAGGCATGTCATATTCAAAGGTATAATGTGTAAGCTAAGCAGATGCAATTTAACCAAATTGGAAGCAATACAAGCTAGACATCTGGCTAGAGTGGTGAGCATGATCATCTAGGACCTGAGAGCCTGGTGGGAGGCGGGCTGCTTCGCCACCATCGCGGCTTTTCAGTTGGCTTCTAGGTGATGCCTGTCTTTGCTGGGCTTGTCACTAGCTCGGCCAGTGCCCTGACTAGCTATTTGTCTTCTGGTGCTCACGGGATGGCGGTTCATGTAAAAAATATCTTTCCTTATCTTAATAAAGACCGACTTCGGCCTTTCGAATACAAGCTAGACACCATATGGAACATGCAACCACATATGACACCACAGAGTTAAAGCAAGCACCTGGGATGGTGGTTCATTGCGAGCGAGGTCATCAACTCCAGAGCTACGTTTATCATCTCCATCTGCTGACACTGCACCCTTTATAGCGCTGTAATGTGTTGTGCTTACCCGCGTAGAAAGCTGGAGAAACTTCTCTCTTTCATTTTCTGCTTCTCCCGAGGCAGGCTCTGAAATACCCTTGCATAAAAACACAATAGTGAGAGTATGGGTGAAGTGTGTGCAGAACTAGTGCACTGTAAAAGTAGCAGATTGTAGGTGGCTGAAAAATAAATGACAGGAGACATATGATAGCTCTACAACATTGCATGGCAAATAAAATTAGATTCTACTCTGTATGATTTTGTAATATATGAGCACAGGAAATGCAGGCACTCCTCCAGCACACCACCACATGTGGTCATATCAAGATAATAGTCGACTAAAAATAAATAGGACAGTCGACTTTTTTAATGATCCAGGACCCTCAAAGTATTATGATGCCTCCTGTGCGGCCGTTTATGTATATATGTATATAACCTGAAAGTTTGCAGTCGTCGGCTTCAGCCCCCACGCATATAATGTGGGGGTGTTCGCAAAAAACGCGTATTCACACTTGATCCAACGTCTTGGTCCATTAAGGAGGTGGTAGCGCAGCGAACGAGGCAATCGGACTATATTGCTTTAACACTTTCACTTAGCCATAGGAGTTTGACGGTGGGACTACTATATAGCCCCTGGTACTTCCTGCGCTCGTCCGAATACGGTGCGCATACGTACATGACCGGGAAACGGCCCTTCGTTAATGCGGAGGAATCCCGAAGATTCCGCTAAGTCATCGAGTGGTTGACCAGTCTCGCGCTTTATCATGACAGTCAGTTTTCGGCTTTCTCTACTGAGGTGCTCATCCGGATGAACCAGGGCACAATCGCAGTAGTTCTCCCGGTCGCCTTAGCCGATAGAGTGGAACGTAAGGTAGCAAAACACGGGAGCCGGGCAAACCCAACATTTGACCAAAGACATGATTCGGAGCTGATGCATATAAGGCCAAACTCGCAACGCCGAACACTCCCTAAGGTATTCGGTCTTTATAACATATATCGCGCTGAACATGCCCTTAATATAAACCCGAGTGTCCAGGTAGGCAATATTCTGACAGTGCGACATGCCAAGACGTCAGCAACCTTCTCACGATTGTATTGAGCAGCCAGAAGATCGTTGAAAACAAGAGAATAGAAAAAAGGTTCGCAGGTCCTTAATCTAAAAAGAATAACCTTCTGAGCGGGTCCTGTCCTGCACACGTCCTGATGCCTGTGTCTCCGCGTGTGTGACCGTGTCCTGAACTAGTGGAGCACGAGTACGTCACGAAAAGGAATAGGAGAATGAACTAATGGTTGAAAAAGTGGTCGGTCCAGAAAAAGTGTTTTAATTTCTTCCGTAAACCCATAAAAGTCGAAGAAATTGGTCAAGTATCTGAATCGCCGATACGAGATAAGTCAAGTTGAGCCGAACTAGCCCTGATTACACACGGGAAGCCCCTGGTACCGTCTATGAGGGTTTAACCATCAAACCAAATCTCAGGTATATCTAGTGATGCGCCGGACTCGTCTAACCGTGTCCGCGGTCTTGACGACCTGTCATTTATTCTGGTTGGTGAGGCCGTCTAGTGCTCGGCTGTTAAAGCCGCCACACGTTCTTCCGCGCGTAGAGAACGCTCAATATTTCCACTAACTGTGATGGTGCCACGTGGACCAGGCATCTTAAGCTTAAGAGAAGCGTAATGTGGCACCGCATTAAAACGAGCGAAAGCTGTTCTTCCGAGTAGTGCTTGATAGCCGCTTCGGAATGGAGCAATGTCGAAGTCTAATCTCACTGGTAGTTGTCACAACTCTCATCATTGTCATATTGCTTAGCATGATCATGTAGTTGATATAGTATTTGTGGCAAAGCCACCTTTCATAATTCTTTCATACATGTCACTCTTGGTTCATTGCATATCCCGGTACACCGCCGGAGACATTCATATAGAGTCATATCTTGTTCTAAGTATCGAGTTGTAATTCTTGAGTTGTAAATAAATAGAAGTGTGATGACCATCATTCATAGAGCATTGTACTAAAAAAAGAGAAAGGCCAAATAAAAAAAGGGGGAAAGGCCAAATAAAAATAATATAAAAGGGACAATGCTACTATCCTTTGCCACACTTGTGCTTCAAAGTAGCACCATAATCTTCATGATAGAGAGTCTTTTGTTTTGTCACTTTCATATACTAGTGGGAAATTTTCACTATAGAACTTGGCTTGTATATTCCAACAATGGGCCTCCTCAAGTGCCCTAGGTCTTCGTGAGCAAGCAAGTTGGATGCACACCCACTTAGTTTCTTTTGTTGAGCTTTCATACATTTATAGCTCTAGTGCATCCGTTGCATGGCAATCCCTACTCCTTGCATTAACATCAATCGATGGTCATCTCCATAGCCCATTGATTAGCCTCGTTGATATGAGACTTTCTCCTTTTTTGTCTTCTCCACATAACCCCCATCATCATATTCTATTCCACCCATAGTGCTATATCCATGGCTCGCGCTCATATATTGCGTGAAAGTTTATAGGTTTGAGATTACTAAAGTATGAAACAATTGCTTGGCTTGTCATCGGGGTTGTGCATGATGAGAGCATTCTTGTGTGATAAAAATGGAGCATGACTAAACTATATGATTTTGTAGGGATGAACTTTCTTTGGCCATGTTATTTTGAGAGGACATAATTGCTTAGTTAGTATGCTTGAAGTATTATTATTTTTATGTCAATATGAACTTTTATCTTGAATCTTTCGGATCTGAATATTCATACCACAATTAAGAAGAATTACATTAAAGTTATGCCAAGTAGCACTCCGCATCAAAAATTCTATTTTTATCATTTACCTACTCGAGGATGGGCAGGAATTAAGCTTGGGGATGCTTGATACGTCTCCAACGTATATATAATTTTTGATTGCTCCATGCTATATTATCTACTGTTTTGGACATTATTGGGCTTTATTATCCACTTTTATATTATTTCTGGGACTAACCTATTAACCGGAGGCCCAGCCCAGAATTGTTGTTTTTTTGCCTATTTTAGGGTTTCGAAGAAAAGGAATATCAAATGGAGTCCAAACGGAATGAAACCTTTGGGAACGTGATTTTATCACCGAACATGATCTAGGAGACTTGGACCCTACGTCAAGAAACAAAGGAGGAGGCCACGAGGTAGGGGGCGCGCCTACCCCCTCCCCCAGGCGCGCCCTCCACCCTCGTGGGCCCCCTGTTGCTCCACCGACGTACTCCTTCCTCCTATATATACCCCAAACGATCAGATGCGGAGCCAAAACCCTAATTCCACCGCCGTAACTTTCTGTATCCAAGAGATCCCATCTTGGGGCCTGTTCCGGAGCTCCGCCGGAGGGGGTATCCATCACGGAGGGCTTCTACATCATCACCATAGCCCCTCCGATGAAGTGTGAGTAGTTTACCTCAGACCTACGGGTCCATAGTTATTAGCTAGATGGCTTCTTCTATCTTTTTGGATCTCAATACAATGTTCTCCCCCTCTCTAGTGGAGATCTATTCGATGTAATCTTCTTTTTGCGGTGTGTTTATTGAGACCAATGATTGATACCTTGGTTCTCAAAACTGAGGGAAATACTTACGCTACTTTGCTGCATCACCCTTTCCTCTTCAAGGGAAAACCAACGCGGTTCTCAAGAGGTAGCAGCCGGCAGCCTGGCGGCGGCGGCAGGTGTC
Organism: Triticum urartu; assembly: GCF_003073215.2. Lineage (NCBI taxonomy): Eukaryota > Viridiplantae > Streptophyta > Magnoliopsida > Poales > Poaceae > Triticum > Triticum urartu. The sequence goes on from NC_053025.1 coordinate 581,017,746, forward strand.
GGGCTAAGTGTTTACCGCCGCGATAGGTGGTGCCTTGGCATAGACGCAGAGGAGTTTCTGCAGGTGTGAACGAGGAACGTACCGGAGGGGCCGAGGGGGTGGCGGGCGGGGTGATGGTTTTTGTGATGTGGGGATGGTGAGGGTTTTATTTTTTCTTTTTTGAATTGGGTGGTGACGGTTTACTGTCCCACAAAGAATTTTGGGGGCGGCGGTTTGCTAGAGCGAACCATGTGTGATTGACGCAACAGGCAAAATGAAAGTCATTGCACACGGTTCCAATTTTGGGAACCATGTGTGATTGACGTACTACCTCCGTCCTGGTTTATTAGTCCCCCTTTGTAATTTTTATCAAATTTTGACCAAATATTTAACATACTCAGACATAGATAATAAGCGTACATGTACATAAGCATAGTTCAACCATAAGTACATAGTTCAACCGCATTAAGCATACTCAAGCATACATAGTTCGATCCATCCCACATCTCATCTCACATGCGCCCGGCACAATCCTGAAGCTTCTCCAGGTACTCGGCGTACGCGCTATGCGCCACCCTGCGAGAATACTTCTGCTTGAAGGAGCCAACGGCCCGTCCTCTTGCATGCGCCATAACACTTAGATACGTGTCATGAAGCTTCTGGTTGCAAAATGGGCATCCATAGCCGCCGTTCCAGGTCCTAATACGCCTGTTATGTATTCTCGCATAAAAATCCCTCAGGATTTGCCTCTTGTACCTCCTCTGGCCATCTTCATCCTCGCTGTTCACATCGTCAGACAACACATATACAAATAGTAAAACAAATTTGGCATCAAATCAATGATTACAGGATGTTAAGTAGGATTAGGAATTTATGGCTATTTATTTATACATATCCAGAGATTATGGTTCGATGTTTAAGCATAGTCTTCTATGTACAGACCAATCTTGAAGAAAATAATGTCACAAACATATGTAGGTCATTCAAAATCAATTGTCAAGCACTAGCTAGGAATTATTAGCATGAACACTAACCCTAGTCGGATTACTAGCCGAAATCATTTGCACGGACGAAAAAACTAATCACTTATCACATGTACCATTCAAACAATCAATACACTACACGGATCTAATGAAACTTACTCAAATTTCATGGATTGGGAGAACCTAATCATAGGAATTCCATTCCAAAAAGGGGAAGGCAGGAGTAACCAGAGAAACCCTATGATCTATTTGACACATAAATGGGTATAGATGACTAACCAGCTGTTCTCGTCGCCGGAGTGGTCGTCGGAGTCGGTGTGGAACTCCGCCTCCGGCTGTGGAAGCTCGACGACATCAGGGTGCGGCGATAACTGGACGATGGTGACGGCAACCTCTGTCTCTATCTCCATGCCGTGCTCCGGTACTTTATTAGTCCTGGCGTCGCCACTCCCTCCGATGGGGCGCTTCGGCAGCATCCTCATACACTAACGGCTTCGAGGACTGAGAGCGGCATCGAGGATGCAAGCGGAGAGAGAGGATTGTGTGTGTGTAGCAAGGATGGGGGGTGCAGCCGCTCGGGCGCACCATTAATATGGAGTAGTGGGAGTTGTGGGAGAGAGGCGGGCGGCGGTCAAACCGATGGCTCGCATCCCGGTGAGCCTGCGCACCGGACTACTGGCATGCCTACCAAAGTTTCACAAAGCTACTCGCACGCCTCCCAATGACACTACGCAGTGAGCACGCCTTCGTCAATTCACACACCAGCACGCACGCCTCCCCGTCTGCCTGCGCGGCAGACTGCTCGCATGTGTCCCGTCAACTCACACCTGCTCGCAAGGCACACGTGTCGTGCGGTGGCACGTATATTGTTTTTCTATTTGGATGATTAATACTGCCACTTTATTGCTTAACCGAAGCATGGCACGTATCCATTGTTGGTCTAACGCTCACGGTTCGAATAAATAATCCGTTTGGGATATTGGTTCCCAATTATTAATGATCTACCGTCTGTAATTAGATAAAGATTACATCAAAACTGGTCTCAAATTTGACAAAAAACTACAATGCCACTTTGTATTGGTGTCCATATGACAACACGATAAGTTTCATGAACTTAAAATAAGTTTTGGATGTACTAGAATTTAAAAATCAAGATTCTCAATGTTTGAATTTTTTTGCACGGGGAGTAAACATGCACCCAGTGAGACACATGTGTTTTTGCAATCCATTTAGGTGCGCTGTCACGTGTGCATGTAGCTCAAATAAGATTTTTGCACATTATACCCGTAGAAAATCAATCAATGTACTAAAATGTCTTAATGATCTCTGTGATTTTTTGAAATTAAAACGTCCCTCCTTTAGTAACATATATGTTCACCGCGGGATAATTAATTTAACATGCATCATAGTTGTGGTGGATTTGCGGTGTGTGTGTGTGGGTGTGTGCGTCTGGGGGTGGTGGGTGGCTCGCAGTACACTACGAGTTGTGAGTCACTGTGTGGGTTGGCCGTTTTGTTAGGTAGGCCGATGCCACATCATTGTCGTGAAATCGTTATTTAAAACACTACACAACCCTTTCATACATAATTTTTTTGGCCACATGCAGTAGATGGTTGTCCTACACGACACTCGATACTCGCGTGTGACGCTTTCTGTTGGCCCGCGAGGTCATCGTCCATCACTTTGACGAACAGCCGACATTGAGGTTAATTCTACCAATAAGGTAGAATCTTTTTTGTTTGTGTTATGGTGATATATAGTACACGTCGAAGAGGTGGGATGGGACTAGCATATATACTATACGTACGCGTCCGTGAACAAGTACACCTCACTTAGTGTCGAGACTTTTTGGTTTCCGAGCATGTGCCACATCAAAATGGTGAAAATTGGCTATTCAAACATCACACAACTCCTTTTTGGGCCACATGCATATCCTATCTAGGACACTCACGTGTGATGCTTCCATCTGTGGGCCCACGAGGCCATCGTCGATGCATGCATGCATCACTTTGACCAACATCGGGAGATGTTAATTAATTTCACCATTGATGAGGATTCTTTTGGGTTGTACATATATTACGGCAGGAGCATATAGTATGCGGTGAAGGGGGGGGGGAAGGGGACCATCATATGTAGTACGCTTGATGAACCTCGCTCTGTGTGGGTGCATGGTTTACGGTTTTTGAGGCATGTGGCACATCAAAGTTATGCATTTTGGGTATTCAACATGTATATGTTTGGCCCACATGCAAAGCGGTGGTGGTTGTCCTCTCGCACCCACTTAAGCAGTTATCAGCGATATCGATGCTTTCCATCTGTGGGCCCACTTGGTCCATCACTAATTTTTGCCTGACAACAAGAGAGGTTAATTTGACTTAGGAGGGCATTAATATTGTTGCTCTGGGATGACATGCATGATACAGTTTGAGCACACACACACATGCATGCGTATGCATGAATCCCTCCCATCAAGTCGAAGGGGCTAGTACAACGACACATCATGAACCGATCTCGCTCTGTGTGGGGAGCTAGTGTACAATTTTTGACGCACGCGCCACATCAATATTGTGTATTCAAACATGCATGCACGCATCACCTCCATACATATGCATGTAGTGGTTGCCTTCGAATGGTACATTCCCTCGCGTGGTTATCGGCGACAAGCCTATATATTCGTGGGCCCACGTGGACATCCATGACCACCTTGACCAACAACAAGATAGGTTACCATGGAGGATTCTTCATTTGGTTCATGTTATCGTAGTATAGGTCATGGTGAGATACAGACCTTAAGTTTGAGCGCATATACTATGCACGCATGCATGCATGAATCCCTGTCGTTGGCTTGAAGTGTGGTGTAACATACATATGCATCGTCAACCTAACCCTCACTCAGTGTGGGGATTTCTAGTTCGAAATCACGGTACCACGTCAAATTTGTTCCATTGTTACTCAAAAACACACCTCTCCATACATATGTTTGGGCCACACACATGCAGTGGTTGTCTTCGAGGACTAGCTACTTGCGTGATTATTGGCGAGCTAGCCCATCTCCTGGGTCGCATGGATGGCCATCACTTTGACCAACAACAAGAGAGAGGTTGTACGACCAAGGTGGATTATTCTTGGTCCGTTTTACGATCCATCTTGGTGAGATATGCCTCTCTGGCCCACCGACTGAAAGTGTGTGCGTGTGTGTGTGTGTGTGGGGGGGGTTGCTACTTGGCACTTTGCTAGGTGAACCTCGGTTGAGGGGCATGCATTAATAGCTTAGGATTCCCTTCGTGGGAACACGATGGGT
>NC_053025.1:581023008-581033414 GCF_003073215.2 Triticum urartu
GGAGGTAGTATGTGCGTGATCTGCTATTTATCCGTGTAGGATCGATAGTGTAGCTTGTCAGTTTCTTCAGAGGTAGGCATTTTTATCCGTGTAGGGTCGATAGTGTAGCCTGTCAGTTTCTTCAGAGGTAGGCATTTTTATTCAAAAAACTGCCACTTCGCATCTTGCGTCGCAAATAAAACTGCCAGGAGCACATTTGTAGGCTAGCTAGTGATCGATCAGTAACTTGTAAACACCGAGTGAACAGAAATAAGTAACAGTTAATGCATCTCAATGATTCACAGATCATATACAAATATGTAGCTCCAAAAGCAAAGATCAGCCACTTCGGATCTTGCGTCGCAACTAAAACTAACTAGTACGATTCCCATACATAAGATCAACATGTTAATGCATCTCAATGATTCACAGATCATATACAAATATGTAGCTCCAAAAGCAGAGATATAGAAAAAACATCTGTTCTTCCTACTAACATGGATGCTTCTCTTGGCCAACATTCAGTACAGACTGAAAGACAAATTTGTTTGTGAAGTCTACAATTCCTCTTGCAAACTTAAGTGGTTTCACCAACAACTGGAACCATGAGAATGAACCACACATGATGGAGGAACATCCACTGCAATATGATTTGGTCTTCTCCCAATCACACCGCGAGACTATTTTCGGAATACAAACTTTAACTTAGGAAAAATGATGCCCATTGTATAATCAGACCATAGCAATGAAGCACCTAGTGTTGGCCAATAAATAGTACAGTACTACTTTTCTGCAGTCCATGAAGTGACTATCCAATCTTTCTGTGTCTATTTTCAAATGGCACTGCATGCAGTGACTATACTATTCTCTTGTGCAGTTCAACCAAAATTGCTGACACTTTGTTTGTTTGCCAAATAGCAACGGGCAGACATCTCTGTCTGCACAAATATCAAGCAGCTAGTAAACATATACCACACCTTGTATTTTCGGTTTAAACATGTCTCTTCCGCTTAGCATCTGTCTTGTTCTGCACTGGACAATCTGATACAGTTATGTTTTGCCCTGGACAATTTCATACTGAATTGATTTGCTGGTTCAGAGCAGAAATATAGCGCCTATTCTTCGTTAGACCAAGGATATCCATGTTTGCAGTGATGGAAGAGGTGAAATCAATACAACCGAAATTGAGCGTCCAATCATTGAATCCTGTCCTGCACCTCAAATGTAGGTCCACCCTGCCAATAAATTCACATGCAAACCACTAGTATTACTATCTAATGACAGTACAAAAAGAGTAGCAAGATAGTAGCAAACCATGTACCTTCATAATGAACAGCTAATAGTGCCACCAATTGGATATAAAGGTTTGGAAAAAAACATGCTCATAATGTTGAACCAGTTGGACTTTTTGTGCAGTTCCACTAAAATCAAGCATCCCTGTTTGCATAGATATTAAAAGTGTGATTACTCTAAAAGTGGCACTAGTTGAAGCATAGACTCACAAATATAAGCATTCCAATTTCATAATGGGAAAAGGTAGCAAGACTGTTTCTAACCACCTGTTTGAAGGAATAAATAAAGCAACAACGGCTGATGTCAGGAAGGCATACATAGTTTTTTCTGAAAAACTGAGCCATTCCTGACCTTTCCTCTTCTTTTAAGCAAATTATGTGCAGTTCTACTAAAATAAAATGCCATCACCGCCTTGAAAATTTAGTGACACTGTACAAAAGGAAATGACTTAACATTACATCATGATGTCAGGTATGTAGTCGACAGGCATTAGAGACAAACTTACAGACCTCCTCCGATAACATAATGAACATTAATTTTAACAAAGGTGTGACTAGCTTTACCGGGATAATTTGAGTGAACTCTACACCCTTTGTTTCTTAATATAAGACGTTTTCGCGGTTCAATTTAAAGTACCCAAACGTCTAGTATTTAGAAAAACAGGTAGTAGTTTTCTTGAGCACATATCTGGGAAAGCTTGCCACACTTTATTTATGTCCATACGCTAATGCAACACCATTCGAATACTACAAATATACACCAATCCAGTGGCTAGTGCAACAGTAGAGTAGTTAGTTTATTACAGGGAACAATACAATGGTTTTACTGAACAGATTTCAATAAACTCTAGCACTGGAAGGTTTCTATAAGAATTAACAATACAAAATGTAAAGGTAACAAGTTTCAGCATAGATATACTAGCTCTGCATGAGCATTAAACCAAATACAAAAGTCTGAAGGTAACTAGCATTATTAACTAATGACAGTATAAAACAAATTGCAAACCATGTACCTCCAAGGTAAATATCATTTCGAACTCGGGGGACCTTAAAAATTGCTATCCCAATCTTGATAATCGATCAAACATAAAAACTTGATCGAACGAATCAAGAGAACAGCCGGAGGAGGAGGTGCCGACTCTTGACCTTTCCTCTTGTCTTCATAATTGTCTATGCGGTTTAACCAAAATAAAATGACATCAGCGCCTTGGCATTTTGGTGACACTGTACAAAAAAATTAACTTATCTCATGAAAGTGAGGTATGTAATCTATAAGCATTAACAGTGCAAAAATCTGAAGGTAGAACAAGTTTCATCGTTGGTATACTGGCTGTGCAACAGCATTAGAATGCCTTAGCTGAAAAATCTTTAATACATCCACAATCAACAGCTAACCCTGAAATACTCCAGTGACATTAAATGGCATTGCTTAAATTTATTGGTGGCATTAGACTGAGAGCGGCATTAGTTAAATGTGGCATCACTTTAGTAGTAGCATTGCTTGACTTGACTGCTGGCGTTACTAACAGCAAAAAAAGAAGCAATAAGAGCATGGGAGGCCCATTCGGATAGTGGGCGCAGCAGTACGATGTACCTCCACGGACGCAGAGTGGTGAGGGAGGTATGGTTGCCTAGAGCAACAAATATCCAGGCAGCATATGTGGATTACGTCCCATTTTTTCTCTCTTTAGCCACCTTTTTCCTATGCGAGGACAACAAACCGATCGACCTGGTCATTCTCTATTGCGTTGTCATGCCTTTCTACCCTTCTTCAACCAAGAGACACGAGACTCGTTCCTTAGCTACTGATTTTCCCCTTTTCAACCTAGATGCGGGTTTGATGCCTACTCTCTTAGACAGTACAGTCTCCCTTCCTTTCCTTATTCAACCCAGACTTGGACAGGACCCCCGTTTCGACCGTAGCGCTCCAACACAAGTCCGTTTCCTCCGTTTTGCGGTACGCCACACCCCTCCCGATCAACACGACCCCCGCTTCGACCGTAGAAGGTCAGTTTCCTCCGTTTTGAGGTACGCCACACCCCTCTCGATCAACAGGACCCCCGTTTCGACCGTTGGAGGTCTGTTTCCTCCGTTTTGCGGTACGCCAGACCCCTCCCAATCAACAGGATCCCGTTTCGAACGTGGCCGGTTGAACACAAGGCCGTTTCCTCCATTCTGCGGTACGCCAGGCCTCGTTTCCATCGCCTGTTCCGTCCAAGCCCTCCCGATGAACACGACGCATTCCGTTGCCTCCCGATGAACACGACGCATTCCGTTGCCTCCCCATGAACACGACGCATTCCGTTGCCTCCCCATGAACACGACGCATTCCGTTGCCTCCCCATGAACACGACGCATTCCGCTGCCTCCCCATGAACACAATGACGATGTTGTTTCTTCGTTCCGACCCAGCCATGTACACGAGCCTTGGCCGTACGTATGCCCGAGTAGGCATTCGAGACCCCGCCCGTATGTACACATACGTGGCCATATTTTCTTTCTTGCACCCTGGCCGCTGTACGTACGTGTACATGCTACGTGCGTGCCTCTACTACGACACGTGCGCGCCTCTACATCCACCAGTATATATGTACGTACACGTTCACGACCAGAATGACAACGCTATGTACGCTTTGACCAGGTGGGTCCCGACTGTCAGGCACTTCCTTGCATGCGAAGATGTAGCTGGTGGGTCCCAGCAGTCAGGGGCAAACGTTTTTTTCACGAAATACGGTGGCCCGTCCGGTGGGTCCCTGCTGTCAGGTGGATGAATAATTATTTTGCACATAATAAGGAGGCACTTCTTTGCGGCGGCCTTGGACCTAGCTGTCAGCCTCTCCATGTACAGTCCACGTCCGATGGAAGCCGTTCCTTGACCACGTTGACCACGCCGCGCCGAGAGCACCAGGGCGGTGGACGACGGCGAGGCCTAGGAAGAGGACGACGCGGAGCTGGGGAACACGTGACAGTGGATGCCCACGCGTAGAGGAGTACGAGGGTTCACTGGTTCACTACGGTGTGAGGCTGCCATCGCCGCAGAATAACAGGGGGTGTTGGTGAGTAGAGGGATGGCCTGGCCAGTGGTGGGAGTAGTACGGGGCAGTGAGGCCTCCGCCGCATCGCAGCCGGCCACGGGAGGCAGGAGCACGAGGCACGACCGGCGCTGGTTTGGGCGGCTGGAGCAAGAAGACCAGAGGTTGAAGAAGCACTACGGCCGTTGGATGGACATCATACGGTCACTGGAGCTAGAATCGTGCATATTGACTAAGTTGACAAAGCCCTCCGTTCCTGTCAACTTAGTAGGCCCACAAGTCAGCCTCCCACCAAGGTGGGTCCCAGCTAGCAGGGGGTATTCATTTTTTTGTGCGTAATAAGGAGGCACTTCCGGTGGGTCCGAGCTGACAGCAGGGGGAACGCTTTTTTCGTGAAATACGGTGGCCCGTCGGGTGGGTCCCAGCAGTCAGGGGCAAATGTTTTTTTCGCGATATACTGGTGGGCGTCCGGTGGGTCCCTGCTGTCAGGTGGAGGAATAATTATTTTCCGCGTAATAAGGAGGCACTTCCTTGCGGCTGCCATGGACCCAGCTGTCAGCCTCTCCACGTACAGTATTCTTCCGATGGAATTCGGTCGTTGACCACATTGACCACGCCGCGCTGACAGCACCACGGCGGTCGACGACTGCGAGGCCTAGGAAGGGGACGACGCGGAGCCGGGGAAGACGCGGCAGTGGATGCCCATGCGGAGAGGAGTATGAGGGTTCACTGGTTCGGCTATGCTGTCGTCGCTGCAGAATAACAGGGGGTGTGGGTGAGTGGAGTGGAGGGATGGCCTGGCCAGCGGTGGGAGTAGTATGGGGGCGGTGTGGCCTCCGCGGCAGCACAGCCGACCACGGGAGGCAGGAGCAGGCGGCACGACCGGTGCTGCTTTGGGCGGCTGGAGCAAGAAGACCAGAGGTTGAAGAAGCACTACGGCCGTTGGATGGACATCGTACGGTCAGTCGAGCTAGAATCGTGCATATTGACTAAGTTGACAAAGCCCTTCGTCCCCGTCAACTTAGTAGGCCCACTATACTGGGTCCCAGCTAGCAGGGGGAGTATTCATTTTTTTTGTGCATAATAAGGAGGCACTTCCTTGCGTGCGAAGATATAGCTGGTGGGTCTGAGCTGTCAGCGGCGGTAACGTTTTTTTCGCAAAATACAGAGGCCATTTCGGTGGGTCCCAGATGTCAGGTGGATGAAATCATTATTTTGCACGTAATAAGGAGGCATTTCCTTACGTGCGGCCGTGGACCCAGCTGTCAGCCTCTCCACGTACAATCCACTTCAGATGCATGTCGGTCGTTGACCACGCTGACCACGCCACGCCGAGAGCACCAGGGCGGTGGACGACGGCGAGGCCTAGGAAGGGAACGACACGGAGGCAGGGAAGACTCGGCCGTTGTTTTTTTTCCCACGCGGAGGGGGGTATGACTGTACGAGGGTTTACTGGTTCGTCTGCCGTCGCCGGAGAATAACAACAGGTGTGGGTGAGTAGAGGGATTGCTAGGCCAGCGATGGGAGTACGGTGGGGCGGTGAGGCCTGCGTGGCAGCACAGCCGGCCGCGGGGAGGAGGGATCAGGCAGTCCCATCGACGCTTGTTTGAGCGGCTGGAACAGGAAGAGCAGAGACTGAAGAAGCACGACGGCCGTTGGCTGGACATCCAACAGTATACATGCCATCTGTGGAAAGCCTCAAATCTGTGGAAAACAACATACATCCCATCTGACATTATTTCAAATAATTTATAGTCCATTTGCTAATTCTTACGGGTTTTTTGGAGCCCATATTCTTTATGTTAGCATTACAGCCCATATTGTGGCCACAGTTAAAAAATTATACGAAATTTTGCATATGTCGGTGCGGTCTGAACTGTTTTAATCCCGAAATTTGGAGTCACATTCAGACTGATTTTAAAAATAAATGTATATCAATATAAAATCCAATAAATTGTCCAGGCATAAAGATCAATGCAATTTAAAATCTTGAAATGAAAAAAAGATATTTGAAAATAATTGCCGGTTTGATGTGTTTTAAAAATGTCCAGCCCATTTCTCATTACTGATAGGCCATTTTCTCGGCCAGCCGAATGAAGCTCTCCTCGTCTTGAAAGATTTGCAGCCCAACAGGCCTAATAAAGCGACTTATTTGACAAATCAAAAAAGAACTGGGCTAGCCATTTTTAGAAAGAAAAAAGTACTGGGCTGGTCTGTGGTAAACATAAAAGAAAAAGCTGTCTAGACAGGCCAGAGTGTCCCGCACAGCCCAGTTGACACCCTGCTTCCGTCTCAAAAACAATTTAGATAAATGCCACTCCAATTATGACGATTCATAAAAATGCCACTCAATTTCCAAACTTTGAAAAATGCCACTGCAATTTTTGCAAACTTTGAAAAACGCACTGTAGTTTGCAAACTTTGAAAAACGCCACTCTAGACTTCGAAAAATGCTACTAGAAATGGCATGAAATGGCATTTTTCAAAGTTTGGAAATTGCAGTGGCATTTCTCAGATACACCAGATTTGGAGTGGCATTTATCAAATTAACCCAAAACAAAAATAATTGGGCGAGCTGCTGGGTCCCTGGTGTCAGCCGCTCGTTGTGCAATTCTCTCGTTTATTGACTACGTTGACAATGGCATGGGACCCAGATGTCAGAAATCCACTAGGAGGAGCCATTTTTTTATTGGCTTGAAATAAGGAGGCACTTGCTTGCGTACTGCCATGACCTTGGCGGGTCCCTGTTGTCATCCTCTCCACATACAATCATCTCCTGATTGTGTATGCATCAACTTGCTAGGCCCACAGTCAGCCTCTAAACCGTGGAGGACAAATACAACCCATTTAAAAAAATAACATCCCATTCCATACGTTCAAACAAAAAGTTCAACATTCAGAGAAAAGTAACAGGCCTGATCCACATATAGAGTACTAAACTTCCACGTTGACAACCATCATAGCCAAGTTAACTATCTACTCCCACTAACACTCTAGTAGCGTACAAGCAGTAACTTACTCTTAGCTAACTAGATGATGCCGGCCGCCATCTGCTGTCCATGCTAAATGTCAGCACCGGCGTCCTTCGCCTCGCCTCGGACTTGCCAGAGGTGCGATAGGGCGCGTTGCTCGCGCACTTTGGCCCTTTCCATGCCGCCGTGGTCCACCGAAGCTTCGGCTTCCAAGCGGGAAACCCACTTGACAAGCTGGTAGTAAAAATCGGCGTCGCGAACGCGTGCATGCCCGACAGCCTCCAGGGCTATTTGCCGGGCGCCGGCCTCCACGTAGTCGGCCCAGTTGCGGGCGCTCTACTCACGACTCAGAGCGTCGGTGCGCTGCTGCTCCATGTCCCGCTGGCAGTGCAAATCGGCGATACGCTGCTCCTCCGCCAGGCGGTCCCGCTCCGACAACTCTTGCTCCTCCGCCATGCGGTCGCGCTCCAACAACTCCTCGATCTCCGCATTGCCATCTAAAGACAGATAGAATGCCTCCTCCCTCCGTCTGCCTTCCGGTGAAAACCCGAACACTAGTTCCGGCGGTGACCGCCTCCGGCGTCGCCTACCATGGATGGGCGAGGGCATGGCGGACGCGACGAGCGACATTGGGCCGATGGGGGCTTATGAGGATATGGCGAGTTGGGTCACAGTGGCACCTGGGAAGGCCAGGAAACAATACTTATAGGCAGAATGTAGCGCGACGGTCATCGGAATTCAATGCATAATGGCTTAGCGTGCCAGCTTGCCGTGGAAAACTAGAGAAACTGAAATTATGACTGTGCCGTCCCGTGCCGTCTGGGTCGCACGCCGGCATGGCGGTCAAACGAGTGCACTCGAATCATCTCCCTCCTTGTCAATAATGATTCCACGGATTTAAAGCATATCTTTTTCGCATCAGTTAGCTGCCTTAATTACGGCCGGCTGCATGGAGGCACTCAGAATCGCTCACAGACAATACGGGAAGCAGCATGCAACGAGTCGCAGCCGAGGGCACACATGCAGCCACTTAAATCGCTGGAATTAATTAGGCTTAAACTTCTGAATGCCGTTAATTATTGCCATGCCTTGGTCTTGCTGCTTTGCTCACAGGACTAATAAATCCCGGACGGAGGGAGTACCTTGGTTGGTGAGAGGTTTGAATTAAGCCAAGCAAACCAGAAAGGAGGTACTAGTACGTGTGTGATCTGCTATTTATTCGTGTAGGATCGAGTAGGTCGTTTCTTGAATTGAGCCCTGCAAACCGGAAAGGAGGTAGTATGTGCGTGATCTGCTATTTATCCGTGTAGGATCGATAGTGTAGCTTGTCAGTTTCTTCAGAGGTAGGCATTTTTATCCGTGTAGGGTCGATAGTGTAGCCTGTCAGTTTCTTCAGAGGTAGGCATTTTTATTCAAAAAACTGCCACTTCGCATCTTGCGTCGCAAATAAAACTGCCAGGAGCACATTTGTAGGCTAGCTAGTGATCGATCAGTAACTTGTAAACACTGAGTGAACAGAAATAAGTAACAGTTAATGCATCTCAATGATTCACAGATCATATACAAATATGTAGCTCCAAAAGCAAAGATCAGCCACTTCGGATCTTGCGTCGCAACTAAAACTAACTAGTACGATTCCCATACATAAGATCAACATGTTAATGCATCTCAATGATTCACAGATCATATACAAATATGTAGCTCCAAAAGCAGAGATATAGAAAAAACATCTGTTCTTCCTACTAACATGGATGCTTCTCTTGGCCAACATTCAGTACAGACTGAAAGACAAATTTGTTTGTGAAGTCTACAATTCCTCTTGCAAACTTAAGTGGTTTCACCAACAACTGGAACCATGAGAATGAACCACACATGATGGAGGAACATCCACTGCAATATGATTTGGTCTTCTCCCAATCACACCGCGAGACTATTTTCGGAATACAAACTTTAACTTAGGAAAAATGATGCCCATTGTATAATCAGACCATAGCAATGAAGCACCTAGTGTTGGCCAATAAATAGTACAGTACTACTTTTCTGCAGTCCATGAAGTGACTATCCAATCTTTCTGTGTCTATTTTCAAATGGCACTGCATGCAGTGACTATACTATTCTCTTGTGCAGTTCAACCAAAATTGCTGACACTTTGTTTGTTTGCCAAATAGCAACGGGCAGACATCTCTGTCTGCACAAATATCAAGCAGCTAGTAAACATATACCACACCTTGTATTTTCGGTTTAAACATGTCTCTTCCGCTTAGCATCTGTCTTGTTCTGCACTGGACAATCTGATACAGTTATGTTTTGCCCTGGACAATTTCATACTGAATTGATTTGCTGGTTCAGAGCAGAAATATAGCGCCTATTCTTCGTTAGACCAAGGATATCCATGTTTGCAGTGATGGAAGAGGTGAAATCAATACAACCGAAATTGAGCGTCCAATCATTGAATCCTGTCCTGCACCTCAAATGTAGGTCCACCCTGCCAATAAATTCACATGCAAACCACTAGTATTACTATCTAATGACAGTACAAAAAGAGTAGCAAGATAGTAGCAAACCATGTACCTTCATAATGAACAGCTAATAGTGCCACCAATTGGATATAAAGGTTTGGAAAAAAACATGCTCATAATGTTGAACCAGTTGGACTTTTTGTGCAGTTCCACTAAAATCAAGCATCCCTGTTTGCATAGATATTAAAAGTGTGATTACTCTAAAAGTGGCACTAGTTGAAGCATAGACTCACAAATATAAGCATTCCAATTTCATAATGGGAAAAGGTAGCAAGACTGTTTCTAACCACCTGTTTGAAGGAATAAATAAAGCAACAACGGCTGATGTCAGGAAGGCATACATAGTTTTTTCTGAAAAACTGAGCCATTCCTGACCTTTCCTCTTCTTTTAAGCAAATTATGTGCAGTTCTACTAAAATAAAATGCCATCACCGCCTTGAAAATTTAGTGACACTGTACAAAAGGAAATGACTTAACATTACATCATGATGTCAGGTATGTAGTCGACAGGCATTAGAGACAAACTTACAGACCTCCTCCGATAACATAATGAACATTAATTTTAACAAAGGTGTGACTAGCTTTACCGGGATAATTTGAGTGAACTCTACA
>NC_053025.1:581034414-581049338 GCF_003073215.2 Triticum urartu
CATACGTGCCTTGCTGCCCCTGCTGTCACTGGGAAAGGACACCGCAAGATTGAACCCAAAGCTAAGCACCTCTCCCATTGCAAGAAAGATCAATCTAGTAGGCCAAACCAAACTGATAATTCAAAGAGACTTGCAAAGATAACCAATCATACATAAAAGAATTCAGAGAAGATTCAAATATTGTTCATAGATAGACTTGATCATAAACCCACAATTCATCGGTCTCAATAAACACGCCGCAAAAAGAAGATTACATCGAATAGTTCTCCACAAGAGAGGGGGAGAACATTGTATTGAGATCCAAAAAGAGATAAGCCATCTAGCTAATAACTATGGACCCGTAGGTCTGAGGTAAACTACTCACACTTCATCGGAGGGGCTATGGTGTTGATGTAGAAGCCCTCCGTGATCGATGCCCCCTCCGGCGGAGCTCCGGAACAGGCCCCAAGATGGGATCTCGTGGATACAGAAAGTTGCGGCGTGGAATTAGGTTTTTGGCTCCGTATCTGATCGTTTGGGGGTACGTAGGTATATATAGGAGGAAGGAGTATGTTGGTGGAGCAACAGGGGCCCATGAGGGTGGAGGGCGCGCCTGGGGGGGGGGGGGGTAGGCGCGCCCCCCTACCTCATGGCCTCCTCTTTTGTGTCTTGACGTAGGGTCCAAGTCTCCCGGGTCTTGTTTGTTGAGAAAATCACGTTCCCGAAGGTTTCATTCCGTTTGGACTCCGTTTGATATTCCTTTTCTTCAAAACCCTAAAACAGGCAAAAATAACAATTCTGGGCTGGGCCTCCGGTTAATAGGTTAGTCCCAAAAATAATATAAAAGTGGAAAATAAAGCCCAATAATGTCCAAAATAGTAGATAATATAGCGTGGAGCAATAAAAAATTATAGATACATTGGAGACGTATCAAGCACCCCCAAGCTTAATTCCTGCTCGTCCTCGAGTAGGTAAATGATAAAACAGAATTTTTGATGCGGAGTGCTACTTGGCATAATTTTAATGTAATTCTTCTTAATTGTGGTATGAATATTCAGATCCGAAAGATTCAAGACAAAAGTTTAATATTGACATAAAAATAATAATACTTCAAGCATACTAACAAAGCAATTATGTCTTCTCAAAATAGCATGGCCAAAGAAAGTTATCCCTACAAAATCATATAGTCTGGCTATGCTCCATCTTCACACACAAAATAATTATATCATGCACAACCCCGATGACAAGCCAAGCAACTGTTTCATACTTTTGGTGTTCTCTAACTTTTTCAATCTTCACGCAATATATGAGCGTGAGCCATGGACATAACACTTATAGGTGGAATAGAATGGTGGTTGTGGAGAAACAAAAAGGGAGAAGATAGTCTCACATCAACTAGGCGTATCAACGGGCTATGGAGATGCCCATCAATAGATATCAATGTGAGTGAGTAGGGATTGCCATGCAACGGATGCACTAGAGCGATAAGTATATGAAAGCTCTAAAAAGAAACTAAGTGGGTGTGCATCCAAGTTGCTTGCTCATGAAGACCTAGGGCATTTTGGGAAGCCCATCATTGGAATATACAAGCAAAGTTCTATAATTAAAAATTCCCACTAGTATATGAAAGTGATAACATAGGAGACTCTCTATCATGAATATCATGGTGCTACTTTGAAGCACAAGTGTGGTAAAAGGATAGTAGCATTGCCCCTTCTCTCTTTTTCTCTCATTTTTTATTTGGGCCTTTCTCCTTTTTTTGGCCTTTTTTTATTTTGATCCGGAGTCTCATCCCGACTTGTGGGGAATCATAGCCTCCATCATCCTTTCCTCACTGGGACAATGCTCTAATAATGATGATCATCAC
Source organism: Triticum urartu (assembly GCF_003073215.2). Lineage (NCBI taxonomy): Eukaryota > Viridiplantae > Streptophyta > Magnoliopsida > Poales > Poaceae > Triticum > Triticum urartu. The sequence continues at coordinate 581,036,261 of NC_053025.1, forward strand.
ACTTTTATTTTTCTTACAACTAAACAATTACAACTCGATACTTAGAACAAAATATGACTCTATATGAATGCCTCTGGCGGTGTACCGGGGATATGCAATGACTCATGAGTGACATGTATGAAAGAATTATGAATGGTGGCTTTGCCACAAATACGATGTCGACTACATGATCATGCTAAGAAATATGACAATGATGGAGTGTGTCATAATAAATAGAACAGTGGAAGTTGCATGGCAATATATCTCGGAATGGCTATGGAAATGCCATAATAGGTACGGTATGGTGGCTGTTTTGAGGAAGTATATGGTGGGTGTATGATACCGGCGAAAGTGCGCGGTATTAGAGAGGCTAGCAAAGGTGGAAGGGTGAGAGTGCGTATAATCCATGGACTCAACATTAGTCATAAATAACTCATATACTTATTGCAAAAATCTACAAGTTATCAAAGCAAAGTATTACGCGCATGCTCCTAGGGGGATAGATCGGTAGGAAAAGACCATCTCTCCTCCCCGACCGCCACTCATAAGGAAGACAATCAAAAAATAAATCATGCTCCGAATTCATCACATAACGGTTCACCATACGTGCATGCTACGGGAATCACAAACTTTAACAAAGTATTCTCAAATTCAAAACTACTCAACTAGCACAACTTTAATATCACCATCTTCATATCTCAAAACATTTATCAAGCATCGAACTTCTCATAGTATTCAACACACTCATACGGAAGTTTTATTATTAATCTTGTATACCAAGCATATTAGGATTTTAAGCAAATTACCATGCTATTAAGATTCTAAAAATAATCTAAGTAAATCATGAGAGATCAATGGTTTCTATAAAACAAATCCACCACCGTGCTCTAAAAGATATAAGTGAAGTACTAGAGCAAAACTACATAACTCAAAAGATATAAGCGAAGCACGTAGAGTATTCTAACAAATTCCAAATCATGTATGGCTCTCTCAAAAGGTGTGTACAACAAGGATGATTGTGGTAAACTAAAAATAAATACTCAAATAATACAAGACGCTCCAAGCAAAACACATATCATGTGGCGAATAAAAATATAGCTCCAAGTAAAGTTACCGATAGAAGTAGACGAAAGAGGGGATGCCTTCCGGGGCATCCCCAAGCTTTGGATTTTAGGTGTCCTTATATTATCTTGGGGTGCCATGGGATCCCCAAGCTTAGGCTCTTGCCACTCCTTGTTCCATAATCCATCAAATCTTTAACCAAAACTTGAAAACTTCACAACACAAAACTTAAAGTAGAAAATCTCGTGAGCTCCGTTAGCGAAAGAAAACAAAAGACCACTTCAAATACTTTAATGAACTCATTCTTTATTTATATTGGTGTTATACCTAACTGTTATTCCAACTTATGTATGGTTTATAAACTATTTTACTAGCCATAGATTCATCAAAATAAGCAAACAACACACGAAAAACAGAATCTGTCAAAAACAGAACAGTCTGTAGTAATCTGTAGCTAGCGCAAGATCTGGAATCCCAAAAATTCTAAAATAAATTTCTGCTGACGTGAGGAATTTATCTATTAATCATTTCAAAAATAATTAACTAAATATCACTTTCCAAATAAAAATGGCAGTAGTTCTCGTGAGCGCTAAGTTTCTGTTTTTTACAGCAAGTGTAACAAGACTTTCCCCAAGTCTTCCCAACGGTTCTACTTGGCACAAACACTAATTAAACACAAAAAACACAACCAAACAGAGGCTAGATAAATTATTTATTACGAAACAGGAGCAAAAAGCAAGGAATACAAATAAAATTGGGTTGCCTCCCAACAAGCGCTTATCGTTTAACGCCCCTAGCTAGGCATAACAAGCAAGGATAGATCTAGGTATTGCCATCTTTGGTAGGCAATTATTCGATGAGGCATCTACCATCGTTAGGAATTTATTTCTTTTTATTGATTATCAAATTTTTATGCACAAGATCGAAAAAATCATTTGTAACAAATGGTTCCTTAATGATAGCAAAAAGATTGGGATGAACACTTATAGATTTCAGATCCACAGTTTCCTTACTAGAGGATTCACCCTTATTCTTAGGAACATACATAAGTTTGGCAATTTTAGCGGGAGGACTTGGAGTGTTCTTTACATAAGAAAAAGCGGTTCCCAAGTTGGTAATAATATCCTCAAGTTTATCAATTCTAGTGGAATCGTTATTTATTTTCTCATTAACTATGGGTTCCTTCTCTTTAATATTTTTCAAAGTGACTCCTACTTTAGATCCTTATTGAGAGATTCGATTGTGGATCTTTTTATCCAAATTTTCAATTAACTCTACGGTAGCAACCTTATTTTCAATAATTTCAAGTCTTTGCATTACATGCTCCAAAGTTAATACAGTTCCATTAACCAAAAGAGGGGGTGAGCCAAACAAATCTATGATAGCATTATAAGAATCAAAAGTATGGCTACCCAAGAAATTCCCTCCAGTAATAGTATCAAGGACATATCTGTGCCAAGGAGTAATGCCTACATAAAAATTGCAAAGAAGAACGGAAGTAGATTGCTTCCTGGTGGATCTATTTTGACCATTGCAAATTCTATACCAAGCATCTTTTAGATTTTCTACCTTCCTTTGCTTAAAATTTAGGATTTCAATCTCGGGAGACAATGGAGAAGATAAGGAACTAGCCATAACAACAAGCAAATGAACTAACACACAAGCAAACAAAAACAAGCGGGCAAAAAGAGGCAAATAGAGAAAGAGATGGAGGATAGAGAGAGAGAGGGCGAATAAAACGACAAGGATGAAGTGGGGGAGAGGAAAACGAGAGGCAAATGGCAAATAATGTAATGCGGGAGATAAGGGTACGTGATGGGTACTTGGTATGTTGACTTTTGCGTAGACCTCCCCAGCAACGGCACCAGAAATCCTTCTTGCTACCTCTTGTGCACTGCGTTGGTTTTCCCCGAAGAGGAAGGGATGATGCAGCAAAGTAGCGTAAGTATTTCCCTCAGTTTTTGAGAACCAAGGTATCAATCCAGTAGGAGGCTACGCGCGAGTCCCTCATACCTGCACAAAACAAATAAATCCTCGCAACCAACGCGAATAGGGGTTGTCAATCCCTACACAGCCACTTACGAGAGTGAGATCTGATAGATATGATAAGATAAGATTTTTGGTATTTTTGTGATAAATATACAAAGAAAAATAAAGGCAAAGTAAAAAAGCAAAGGAAATAACTAAGTAGTAGGAGATTAATATGATGAAGATAGCCCTGGGGGCCATAGGTTTCACTAGTGGCTTCTCTCAAGAGCATAAGTATTCTACGGTGGGTGAACAAATTACTGTTGAGCAATTGACAGAATTGAGCATAGTTATGAGAATATCTAGGTATGATCATGTATATAGGCATCATGCCCCAGAAAAGTAGACCGACTCCTGCCTGCATCTACTACTATTACTCCACTCATCTACCGCTATCCAGCATGCATCTAGTGTTGGAAATATGCCATAGAGGCAATAATAAATTAAGTTATTATTATATTTATTGTTCATGATAATCGTTTATTATCTGTGCTAGAATTATATTGATAGGAAACTCAGATACATGTGTGGATACATAGACAACACCATGTCCCTAGTAAGCCTCTAGTTGACTAGCTCGTTGATCAATAGATGGTTACGGTTTCCTGATCATGGAAATTGGATGTCGTTGATAACGGGATCACATCATTAGGAGAATGATGTGATGGACAAGACCCAATCCTAAGCCTAGCACAAAGATCGTGTAGTTCGTATGCTAAAGCTTTTCTGATGTCAAGTATCATTTCCTTAGACCATGAGATTGTGCAACTCCCGGATACCGTAGGAGTGCTTTGGGTGTGCCAAAAGTCACAACGTAACTGGGTGGCTATAAAGGTTCACTACAGGTATCTCCGAAAGTGTCTGTTGGGTTGGCACGAATCGAGACTGGGATTTGTCACTCCGTGTAAACAGAGAGGTATCTCTGGGCCCACTCGGTAGGACATCATCATAATGTGCACAATGTGATCAAGGAGTTGATCACGGGATGATGTGTTATGGAACGAGTAAAGAGACTTGCCGGTAACGAGATTGAACAAGGTATCAGGATACCGACGATCGAATTTCGGGCAAGTATCGTACTGCTAGACAAAGGGAATTGTTTACGGGATTGATTGAATCCTTGACATCGTGGTTCATCCGATGAGATCATCGTGGAACATGTGGGAGCCAACATGGGTATCCAGATCCCGCTGTTGGTTATTGACCGGAGAACGTCTCGGTCATGTCTGCATGTCTCCCGAACCCGTAGGGTCTACACACTTAAGGTTCGATGACACTAGGGTTATAAAGGAAGTTTGTATGTGGTAACCGAATGTTGTTCGGAGTCCCGGATGAGATCCCGGACGTCACGAGGAGTTCCGGAATGGTCCGGAGGTAAAGATTTATATATGGGAAGTCCTGTTTTGGTCGCCGGAAAAGTTTCGGGGTTTATCGGTAACGTACCGGGACCACCGGGAGGGTCCCGGGTCCACCAAGTGGGGCCACCAGCCCCGGAGGGCTGCATGGGCCAAGTGTGGGAGGGGACCAGCCCCAGGTGGGCTGGTGCGCCCCCCCACAAGGGCCCAAGGCGCCTAGGGTTTGGGGAGGGGCGCCTCCACCTAGCTTGGGGGGCAAGTTTCCCCTCTCCCCCCCTTGGCCGCCACCCTAGATGGGTTTGGGGCTGCCGCACACCTTGGGGTGGAAACGCTAAAGGGGGCACACACCCCTCCCTCTCCCCTATATATACTTGAGGACTTTTGGGCTGCCAACACATGAGTTTTGACCTCTCCATGGCGCAGCCCTGCCTCTCTTCCTCCTCCTCTCCCGCGGTGCTTGGCGAAGCTCTGCAGGATTGCCACGCTCCTCCACCACCACCATGGACATCGATGCTGCTGGATGGAGTCTTCCCCAACCTCTCCTTCTCCCCTTGCTGGATCAGGCATGGGAGACGTCACCGGGCTGCACGTGTCTTGAACGCGGAGGCGCCGTTGTTCGGCACTTAGATCGGAATCGACCGCGATCTGAATCGCCACGAGTACGACTACCTCATCCGCGTTCTTGCAACGCTTCCGCTTAGCGATCTACAAGGGTATGTAGATGCACTCTCCTTCCCCTCGTTGCTAGATTACTCCATAGATTGATCTTGGTGATGCGTAGAAAATTTTGAATTTCTGCTACGATCCCAACAGTGGCATCATGAGCTAGGTCTATGCGTAGTTTCTATGCACGAGTAGAACACAAAGTAGTTGTGGGCATCGATATTTTCAATTTACTTGCCGTTACTAGTCTTATCTTGATTCGGCGGCATCGTGGGATGAAGCGGCCCGGACCGACCTTACACGTACGCTTACGTGAGACTGGTTCCACCGACTGACATGCACTAGTTGCATAAGGTGGCTAGCGGGTGTCTGTCTCTCCCACTTTAGTCGGATCGGATTCGATGAAAAGGGTCCTTATGAAGGGTAAATAGAAATTGGCATATCACCTTGTGGTTTTCGCGTAGGTAAGAAACGTTCTTGCTAGAAACCTATAGCAGCCACGTAAAAACTTGCAACAACAATTAGAGGACGTCTAACTTGTTTTTGCAGCATATGCCTTGTGATGTGATATGGCCAAAAGGATGTGATGAATGATATATGTGATGTATGAGATTGATCATGTTCTTGTAATAGGAATCACGACTTGCATGTCGATGAGTATGACAACCGGCAGGAGCCATAGGAGTTGTCTTAATTTATTTATGACCTGCGTGTCAACATAAACGTCATGTAATTACTTTACTTTATTGCTAAAGCGTTAGCCATAGTAGTAGAAGTAATAGATGACGAGACAACTTCAAGAAGACACGATGATGGAGATCATGATGATGGAGATCATGGTGTCATGCCGGTGACAACGATGATCATGGAGCCCCGAAGATGGAGATCAAAAGGAGCAAAATGATATTGGCCATATCATGTCACTATTTGATTGCATGTGATGTTTATCATGTTTTACATCTTATTTGCTTAGAACGACGGTAGCTTAAATAAGATGATCCCTCACTAAAATTTCAAGAAAGGTGTTCCCCCTAACTGTGCACCGTTGCGAAGGTTCGTTGTTTCGAAGCACCACGTGATGATCGGGTGTGATAGATTCTAACGTTCGAATACAACGGGTGTAAGCCAGATTTACACAGCAAAACACTTAGGTTGACTTGACGAGCCTAGCATGTACAGACATGGCCTCGGAACACGAGACCGAAAGGTCGAGCATGAGTCGTATAGAAGATACGATCAACATGAAGATGTTCACTGATGTTGACTAGTCCGTCTCACGTGATGATCGGACACGGCCTAGTTGACTCGGATCATGTTTCACTTAGATGACTAGAGGGATGTCTATCTGAGTGGGAGTTCATTAAATGAACTCAATTATCATGAACATAGTCTAAATTGTCTTTGCAAATATGTTGTAGATAAATAGCTCACGTTGTAGCTCCCTGTTTCAATACGTTCCTAGAGAAAGACCAAGTTGAAAGATATTGTAAGCACTGATGCGGACTAGGTCCGTAGTCCGAGGAGTGTCCTCACTGCTACACAGAAGGCTTACGTCTTTGATGCACCGCTCGATGTGCAAACCCCTACAACGTCGTCTGTGGATGTTGTGAACACCTGACAGACACATCCTGATGACTACTTGATAGTTTAGTGCACCATACTTTACGGCTTAGAATCGGGATTCCAATGACGTTTTGAACGCCATAGAACATATGAGATGTTCCAAGAGCTGAAATTGGGATTTCAGGCTCATGCCCGTGTTGAGAGGTGTGAGACCTCTGACAAGTTCTTTTGCCAACAAGATGGAGGAGAATAGCTCAGCTAGTGAGCATGTGCTCAGAATGTCTGGGTGCTACAATCACTTAAATCAAGTGGGAGTTAAACTTCCAGATAAGATAGTGATTGATAGAGTTCTCTAGCCACTATCACTAAGCTACTAGATCTTCGTGATGAACTATGACATGCAAGGGATGGAGTTGATCCCGGAGCTGTTCGCGGTGCTTAAGACCGCAAAAGGTAGAAATCAAGAAGGAGCATCAAGTGTTGATGGTTTAACAAGACCACTGGTTTCAAGAAGGGCAAGGGCTAGAAGGGAAACTTCATGGATGGCAAACCAGTTGCCGCTCCAGTGAAGGAACCCAAGGTTGAACCCAAACCCGAGACTAAGTGCTTCTATTGTAAGGGGAACGGTCACTGGTAGCGGAATTACCCCAAATGCATGGTAGATAAGAAGGCTGGCAACTTCAACAAAGTATATACGTGTTATTAATGTGTACCTCGCTAGTACTCCTGGTAGCACCTGGGTATTGGATACCGGTTCAGTTGCTATTACTGGTGACTTGAAGCAAAAGCTACGGACTAAACGGAGACTGGCTAAGGGCGAGGTGACGATGTGTGTTGGAAGTGTTTCCAAAGTTGATGAGATCACCATCGCACTCCATCTGCCTTCGGGATTAGTATTGAACCTAGATAAATGTTATCAGGTGTCTACGTTGAGCATGAATATGATTAGATCATGTTCATTGCAATACGGTCATTCATTTAAGTTAGAGAATAATGGTTATTCTGTTTACATGAATGATACCTTTCATGGTCATGCACCCTATGTGAATGGTTCATTGAATCTCGGTTGTGGTAATACGCATGTTCACGCCAAAAGATGTAGAGTTAATAATGATAGTACCACTTTCTTGTGGCACTGCCGCTTAGGTCATATTGGCGTAAGATGCATGAAGAAACTCCATGTCGATGGATGTTCGGAGTCACTTGATTTTGAATCGCTTGACACATGCGAGCCATGCCTCATGGGCAGGATGACTAAGACCCCATTTTTAGGTACAATGAAACGGGCAAATTACTTGTTGGAAATCATGCATGCTGATGCGTGTGATCCAATGAGAATTGAAGCGTGCTGTGGATATCGCTATTTTCTCATCTTCACTGACGATTTGGGTAGATATAGGTATATCTACTTAATGAAGCACAAGTCTGAAACATTTGAAAAGTTCAAGCGATTTCAGAGTGAGTTAAGAATCATCATAACAATAAGATCATGTTCCTACGATCTGATCAAAAGGGGATTTTCTGAGTTATGAGTTTGGCAAATCACTTAAGACATTGTGGAATTGTTTCACAGTTGAAGCCACCTGGAACACCACAGTTGTAATGGTGTGTCCGGACGTCGTAATCGAACCCTATGAGATATGGTGCGATCTATGATGTCTCTTACCAATCTACCATTTTCATTTTGAGGTTATGCGTTAGAGACAGCTGCATTCACTTTAGATAGGACACCATCTAAGTCCGTTGAGACGATGTATCGTATGAGCATTGGTTTGGCAAGAAACCAAAGTTGTCGTTTCTTAATGTTTGGGGCTGCGATGCTTAAGGCTTTCAGCCGGAGAAGCTCGAACCCAAAAGCGGACAAACAAATCTTCATAGGATACCCAAAGGTGACAGTTGGGTATACCTTCTATCTCAGATCCGAGGGCAAATTGTTTGTCGCTAAGAACGGGTCCTTTCTCGAGAGGAGTTTCTCTCGAAAGAATTGAGTGGGAGGAAGATAGAACTTGATGAGGTTGTTGAACCTCTACTTAAACCGGAAAGTGGTGCAACACAGAAAGATGTTTCTATGGCGCCTACATCTGTTGAAGAGGAAGTTAGTGATAGTGATCATGAAGCTTTGGATCAAGTTGCTATTGAACCTCGTAGGTTGACAAGGATATGTACTACTCCTGAGTGGTACGGTAATCATGTCTTAGATATCATGTTGTTAGATAACAATGAACCTACGAGCTATGGAGAAGCGATGGTGGGCCCATATTCCGACAAATGGTTAGAAGCCATGAAATCTGAGATAGGATCCATGTATCAGAACAAAGCATGGACTTTGGTGGACTTGCCCATTGATCGGCAAGCCATTGAGATAAATGGATCTTTAAGAAGAAGACGGACGTGGACGGTAATGTTACCGTCTATGAAGCTCGACTTATGGAAAAGAGTTTTTCCACAAGTTCAAGGAGTTGACTACGATGAGATTTTCTCACCCGTAGCGATGTTTAAGTCCGTCGGAATCATGTTAGCATTAGCTGTATTTTTCGATTATGAAATCTGACAGATGGATGTCAAAACAAGTTTTCTTACCAGTTTTCGTAAGAAAAAGTTGTATGTGATACAATAAAAGGTTTTGTCGATCCTAAGGATGCTAAAAGGTATGCTGGCTCCAGCAATCCTTCTATGGACTAGAGCAAGCATCTCGGAGTCAGAATATATGTTTTGATGGAGTGATCAAAGCTTTTAGGTTTATACAATGTTTGCTAGAAACTTGTATTTACAAGAAAGTGAGTGGGAGCACTACAACATTTCTGATAAGTATATGTGGATGACATATTGTTGATCCTGAAATAATGTAGAATTTCTGGAAAGCATAAACGGTTGTTTGAAGAGTGATTTTCAAAGGAAGACCTGGATAAAGCTGCTTACATATTGGGCATCAAGATCTATATAAATAGATCAAGACGCCTGATGATACTTTCAAAGAACGCACACCTTGACATGTTTTTGAAGGAGTTCAAAATAGATCAGTCAAACAAAGGGTTCTTACCTGAGTTGTAAGGTGTGAAGTTGAGTAAGACTCAAAGATTGACCACGGCAGAAGAAAAAGGAAGGACGAAGGTTGTCCCCTATGCTTTTGTCATAGGCTCTATACGGTATGCCATGTTGAGTACCGCACCTGATGTGTGCCTTGCCACATTTCTGGCAAGAGGGTACAAAGGTGATCTAGGAGTAGATCACCAGATAGCGGTCAAAATTATCCTTAGAGGAATAAGGAAATGTTTCTCGGTTATGGAGGTGATAAAGAGTTCGACGTAAAGAGTTACGTCGATGCAAGCTTAACACCTATCCGGATAGCTCTGAGTAGAGATACCGGATACGTATAATGGAGCAACAATTTGGAATAGCTCCAAGTGGAACGTGGTAGCAGCATCTATGATATGACATAAAGTTTTGCGAAAGTACATAGGGATCTGAATATGGCAAGACCCGTTGACTACAACCTCTCTCACAAGCATAACATGATCAAACCCAGAACTCATTGAGTGTTAATCACATAGTGATGTGAACTAGATTATTGACTCTAGTAAACTCTTGGATGTTGGTCACATGGCGATGTGACCTGTGAGTGTTAATCACATGGCGATGTGAACTAGATTATTGACTCTAGTGCAAGTGGGAGACTATTGGAAATATGCCCTAGAGGCAATAATAAATTAGTTATTATTATATTTTCATGTTCATGATAATCGTTTATTATCCATGCTAGAATTGTATTGATAGGAAACTCAGATACATGTGTGGATACATAGACAACACCATGTCCCTAGTAAGCCTCTAGTTGACTAGCTCGTTGATCAATAGATGGTTACGGTTTCCTGACCATGGACATTGGATGTCGTTGATAACGGGATCACATCATTAGGAGAATGATGTGATGGACAAGACCCAATCCTAAGCCTAGCACAAAGATCGTGTAGTTCGTATGCTAAAGCTTTTCTAATGTCAAGTATCATTTCCTTAGACCATGAGATTGTGCAACTCCCGGATACCGTAGGAATGCTTTGGGTGTACCAAACGTCACAACGTAACTGGGTGGCTATAAAGGTTCACTACAGGTATCTCCGAAAGTGTCTGTTGGGTTGGCACGAATCGAGACTGGGATTTGTCACTCCGTGTAAACGGAGAGGTATCTCTATGGGCCCACTCGGTAGGACATCATCATAATGTGCACAATGTGATCAAGGAGTTGATCACGGGATGATGTGTTACGGAACGAGTAAAGAGACTTGCCGGTAACGAGATTGAACAAGGTATCGGGATACCGACGATCGAATCTCGGGCAAGTATCGTACCGCTAGACAAAGGGAATTGTATACGGGATTGATTGAATCCTTGACATCGTGGTTCATCCGATGAGATCATCGTGGAACATGTGGGAGCCAACATGGGTATCCAGATCCCGCTGTTGGTTATTGGCCGGAGAGTTGTCTCGGTCATGTCTGCATGTTCCCGAACCCGTAGGGTCTACACACTTAAGGTTCGATGACGCTAGGGTTATAGGGAATAGATATACGTGGTTACCGAATGTTGTTCGGAGTCCCGGATGAGATCCCGGACGTCACGAGGAGTTCCGGAATGGTCTGGAGGTAAAGATTTATATATGGGAAGTCCCATTTTGGTCGCCGGAGAAGTTTTGGGTTTTATCGGTAATGTACCGGGACCACCGGGAGGGTCTCGATGGTCCACCAAGTGGGGCCACCAGCCCCGGAGGGCTGCATGGGCCAAGTGTGGGAGGGGACCAGCCCCAGGTGGGCTGGAGCGCCCCCCCCCCACAAGGGCCCAAGGCGCCTAGGGTTTGGGGGGGGGGCGCCCCCACCTAGCTTGGGGGGGGGGGGCAAGTTTCCCCTCTCCCCCCTTGGCCGCCACCCTAGATGGGTTTGGGGATGCCGCACCCCTTGGGGTGGATACCCTAAAGGGCGCGCACCCCCTCCCTCTCCCCTATATATACTTGAGGACTTTGGGGCTGCCAACAGATGAGTTTTGACCTCTCCATGGCGCAGCCCTGCCTCTCTCCCTCCTCCTCTCCCGCGGTGCTTGGCGAAGCCGTGCAGGATTGCCGCGCTCCTCCACCACCACCACGCCGTCGTGCTGCTGCTGGATGGAGTCTTCCCCAACCTCTCCTTCTCCCCTTGCTGGATCAAGGCGTAGGAGATGTCACCGGGCTGCACGTGTGTTGAACGCGGAGGTGCCGTCCGTTCGGCACTAGGATCTCCGGTGATTTGATCACGACGAGTACGACTCCATCAACCCCGTTCACTTGAACGCTTCCGCTTAGCGATCTACAAGGGTATGTAGATGCACTCTCCTTTCCTCGTTGCTAGATTACTCCATAGATTGATCTTGGTGATGCGTAGAAAATTTTGAATTTCTGCTACGTTCCCCAACAGTGGCATCATGAGCTAGGTCTATGCGTAGTTTCTATGCACGAGTAGAACACAAAGCAGTTGTGGGCGTCGATTTTGTCAATTTACTTGCCGTTACTAGTCTTATCTTGATTCGGCGGCATCGTGGGATGAAGCGGCCCGGACCGACCTTACACGTACTCTTACGTGAGACTGGTTCCACCGACTGACATGCACTAGTTGCATAAGGTGGCTAGCGGGTGTCTGTCTCTCCCACTTTAGTCGGATCGGATTCGATGAAAAGGGTCCTTATGAAGGGTAAATAGAAATTGGCATATCACGTTGTGGTTTTGGCGTAGGTAAGAAACGTTCTTGCTAGAAACCTATAGCAGCCACGTAAAAACTTGCAACAACAATTAGAGGACGTCTAACTTGTTTTTGCAGCATATGCCTTGTGATGTGATATGGCCAAAAGGATGTGATGAATGATATATGTGATGTATGAGATTGATCATGTTCTTGTAATAGGAATCACGACTTGCATGTCGATGAGTATGACAACCGGCAGGAGCCATAGGAGTTGTCTTAATTTATTTATGACCTGCGTGTCAACATAAACGTCATGTAATTACTTTACTTTATTGCTAAAGCGTTAGCCATAGTAGTAGAAGTAATAGATGACGAGACAACTTCAAGAAGACACGATGATGGAGATCATGATGATGGAGATCATGGTGTCATGCCGGTGACAACGATGATCATGGAGCCCCGAAGATGGAGATCAAAAGGAGCAAAATGATATTGGCCATATCATGTCACTATTTGATTGCATGTGATGTTTATCATGTTTTACATCTTATTTGCTTAGAACGACGGTAGCTTAAATAAGATGATCCCTCACTAAAATTTCAAGAAAGGTGTTCCCCCTAACTGTGCACCGTTGCGAAGGTTCGTTGTTTCGAAGCACCACGTGATGATCGGGTGTGATAGATTCTAACGTTCGAATACAACGGGTGTAAGCCAGATTTACAC
>NC_053025.1:581050338-581068398 GCF_003073215.2 Triticum urartu
AAATATACCTTACATGAGGATTTTCTATTCGAAGGAAAGGGCTCTTGATATGATTAATGGTCCATGAAATGAGAGTTTTCAATTGCTTTACACCTTCAAAGCTGAAGTGGAGACGGCTAGTCCAGGGAGTGTTGTAGAGATTGACAAGCATACAATTAAGTACAAATTATAAGTGAAGGCACTGGAGAAGGAGTGCTTCAGGAGGGCTTTTGTTTGTTTCAAGGCTTGCTGGCAGGGGTTTCTGAATGGTTGTATGCCCTATTTTTGGCAGTCGATGCAACTGCTTTGAATGGAAGATGAAGAGGCTAGCTAGCAGCAGCTTCTTCAGTTGATGGACACAACTGGCTATTCCTAGTTGCATTTGGTGTGTTGGAGGTAGAGTCCAAGGAGAGTTGGGTCTGGTTTCTGCAACAGTTGCGCAACATTATAGGTACACCCTCAGGTTTAGTAATACACACAGATGCTTTCAAGGGTTTAGAGACTGCAGTATAAATTGTATTCCCTGGAGTGGAACATAGGGAATGTATGTGACACCTACCACAGAATTTTAAAAAGAAATTCAAAGGCAAAGTTTATGATGAGAATCTATGGCCAGCATCATACACATGCAGCTTGAGGAAGCATGAGCACCATTTGAGAGTGTTGTATGCTCACAATCCTTTGGTGAAGGAGTACATGGATGAACATCATGGAAAGGTGTGGTCAAGAAGCAAATTCAATGAAATATAAAAGGTAGACGTGTGACCAATAACCTCGCTGAGTGTTTTAATGCAAAGTTCAAGTCAGTGAAATGGCTTTTGTTGTGGCAACCATTTGATAAGATCAGGCAGATGATCATGATAAAGATGGCTCTTCATAAAAGAATTGCAGAAACACAATATGTTGGCCATCTTATGCTCCCATCTCTGATTAAGGCATTGCATGCTAAGGCAAGAGGACTAAGGATGAAATGCATTCGATCGTCGACATACGAGGCTGAGGTGACATACACTGATAGTAAAAATAGGGAATGGAGATATCCAGTGAACCTTGCAACTAAGGAATGCAGTTGTAGGCAATGGCAGATCCGCAGGAAGCCATGCATACATGCCCTACATCTCATGGTGAAGTTGATGAGTATTGCTCTGAATATTTTTCTGCTGCCAAATTTAGGGCTGCTTATGCTGAAAATGTGCCTGCACTCTTGGGAAAAGACCAATGGAACATAGTAGACCCAGGGTTCAAACTCAATTCTCCTGTATTGACTAGACCACCAGGAAGACGAAGGAAAAATAGGATAAGATCTGGTGAAGAGGGCCGTGTAAAAAAAACAACGTAAGTGCAAAAGATGTGGTATTCAAGGGCATATTGCTAGGCCTTGTACCAATCCAGTTGATGCATCATTTGGAGAAGAGGAACAATGGGCAGCAGCAAATGCAGAGGAGAATGTAGTAACAGAGGAGAATGCAGCAAGTTTAGAGGAGAATGCAATAGCACAGGAGAATGCATCATGTTTAGAGGAGAATGCAGCAGCAGAGGAGAATGCAGCTTGGTATGTGTGCAACATTTCCCTTTTTTGCATTTGTTCTCTTTTTTATCGATGGCTAAGCTTATTTCCATTTGACCCAGCTCTAGGATAATTGGATGCACGGGACAGAAAAGACTTAGAGAGGAAGAAACTTCGGTTGAACCATCATCTGATGCAGAATTTGAAACTATGACTTATGAAGGTTTTGAAGCTATAAGAGAGGAGGAAGTTATTTTGTCTGAAGTTCCTTTAAGGATTAGTGAACCCACACATGACTGCCAACTGGTCATAACTTGCTTGGTCAGTCAAAGCTCAACAAAACCACCACCACCAGAAGTGAAGATCAGAAGCAACAAGACAAAACTTTCAAAAGCACAAAATATCCCAGCTAGGGAAACCAGGAGCAAGATGGTTAACCCATCCCGGAACACAAGGAGCAAGGCAAAGATTTGAATTTGAACTTGAATGCAAGTCATGAACTTTGAACTTTAAGGATTTGTAATAAGGATTCTGTCGTCAATTTGAACTAATATGAAAACTTGTAAGGTGTAATAATTCTATTTGTAATTTGATGTGAAATTTGAGGTAGAATACAAAACCGAGGAAAAATTTGAATTTTAGGCAAACTTTGAATTTGAACCAACACTTGAAGTCCATTGCCCTGTGGTGTGAGTTGCAAAGTTTGCTGAACTATTATAAACGTTAGGTGATCAATCTGATCTCTTTTGCGTGGTAAAACTTGTAGTCATGAGAAGTGTGCTCCAAATGAGCTCCCAAGCTAGGGTAAACAACCCCATTTGTAATAAATTTTTTTGGACCTACTCCAAATGAGCCAAATATTTTTTATTAACACCTACACTAGTAGAAAAATGGTCAAACGTGAAGCACATTAGTGCCGGTTTGTATTTGAGCCGGCACTAATGTATACATTAGTGCCGGTTCCAACGGATAGCCGGGCCGCTTTCATTAGTACCGGTTCGTGGCGAACCTTTAGCACCGGTTCGTGCCAAGAACCGGTACTAATGAGAGTGGTGGCAGGATGTTGTCAGAGTGGGGCCCCTCCAGCACCTTTAGTACCGGTTCGTGCCACGAACCGGTACTAAAGGTCGTCCTATATAAACCCTTCGTCCACCAGCACTCTGTTCTTCCCCCTTTCCCCTCTCCGGCCCTCTCCTCTGTTCTTCCCTTCTTCCTCTCGAGTTCATCACAAAATTTGCCCAAAATTTGTCAAGATTTGAAGGCCCTCATCCATTCAAATGATCACAAAGGTTAGCAACTTTGTCCTTTCATCTCTCATTGCTAGATTAGCTCTTGCATTGGTTTATATAGTGATTAATTTGTGAGTTTAGTAATTTGGGAGGATATATATATATATGTGCTAGTATT
Source organism: Triticum urartu (assembly GCF_003073215.2). NCBI lineage: Eukaryota > Viridiplantae > Streptophyta > Magnoliopsida > Poales > Poaceae > Triticum > Triticum urartu. The sequence goes on from NC_053025.1 coordinate 581,053,232, forward strand.
TGATTTATATGCAATTTGAGGTCAAAAATAACACTTAGTTTGCATATGTAGGTGTGGTTTACTTAGTGCCTTCTAAATCTCCATCGTAGCCACCGTCGATCGCCCGCACCGTCCCGTCGCCGGCACCACCTTGTGGTGAGCCTCTTGTTCATGAAATTTTATATAAAAATTGATGTTTGTGTGATTTGGATATATAGTTACTCGTATAATTATCTTACCTGTACGTTGTTTGTTATACATATAGTGCCATGGTTTTGATATCCGTCCCCGTCGGCCCTAGTCCTTGTTATGATTCGGATGTGGTATGTATATTCTGTTTTAAAACTAGTTGCATTTCGTGTTTATGACAAATTATGCCCATCAAGTTGACATAGAAATTTTTTCTAGGAGGTATCTGAACCGGAAATTCCAACCGACCCTATTGCCGAGAGGTTAAATTTAGTTGAAAGAGAAAACGAGTACTTGAAAGAAAAATTGAAAAGAATTGAGGGGGAGAAGATGGAATTGGAGTTGCATGTTGCCAATGTCGTCGATGATCACAAGATCAAGATGGAGAAAATGCGCTTGAAGATTAGAAAGATTAGAAAATATGCCATCGATAGTGAGGCTTGGTATCATTATGCTGTTGGATCCATTGTTACCTTAGTTGCGATCTTGATCGTATTTGTTGTTGCATTTAAATGCTTTAGCTAGAGAGTTATTTGTTTGTTGCATTTAAGTGTTGTATGAACTTTATGTATGAACTTGTATTAATTTGGTCTATTCGGTGTTGTGTAATGAAGATGAGCCGGCAATGGATGTACGATGACCGATGCTCTCCCCAGTTCATTGAGGGCGTGCGTACTTTTCTGCTTGCGGCTGAGGCAAACAAGCGGGCGGATGGTTTTATGTCTTGTCCATGTGCTCGCTGTAAGAATGGTCACAATTACTCTACGTCAAGAACCATTCACGTCCACCTGTTTAAGACCGGTTTCATGCCCCATTATAATGTTTGGACCAAGCACGGAGAAAGAGGGGTAATGATGGAAGACAATGAAGAAGAAGAGGACGACGACAGCTATCCTGGCCATGGGTTCCCTGAATACGATGATACAACAATGGGGGAAGGAGCTGAGCCGGTAATGCGGGAAGAAGCTGAAGAAGAGGCATCAGATGAGCCCGTTGATGATCTAGGTCGGGCCATTGCCGATGCAAAGAGAAACTGCGCAAGTGATTTGGAGAAGAAGAAGTTGCAGCGCATGTTAGAGGATCACAAAAAATTGTTGTACCCGAATTGCGTAGGTGACAAGAAAAAGCTGGGCACCACACTGGAATTCCTAAGCAACCCGGCAATGACATTGATGTGTACCTAAGGCCATTAGTTGAAGAACTCTTACAACTGTGGAATGGAACAGGTGTACGTGCGTGGGATGAGCACATGGGGGAAGAATTTGACCTAAAGGCGTTGCTGTTCGTGACCATCAATGATTGGCCTGCTCTCAGTAACCTTTCAGGACAGACAAACAAGGGATACCGCGCATGCACGCACTGTTTGGACGGTACTTACAGTATATATTTGGCTAATAAGAATGTGTACCTGGGACATCGTCGATTTCTTCCGAGCAGGCATCCCGTAAGAAAGAAAGGCAAGCATTTCAAAGGTGAGGTGGATCACCGGACGAAGCCTCGCCACCGTACTGGTGCTGATGTACATGATATGGTCAAGGATTTGAAGGTGGTCTTTGGAAAGGGTCCTGGTGGACAACCTGTTCCGAATGACGCTGACGGGTGCGCACCCATGTGGAAGAAGAAATCTATATTTTGGGACCTGCCCTATTGGAAAGACCTCGAGGTCCGCTCCGCAATCGACGTGATGCATGTGACGAAGAATCTTTGTGTGACCCTGCTTGGCTTCTTGGGCGTGTATGGGAAGACAGAAGATACACCTGAGGCACGGGAGGACCAGCAACGTATGCACGGAAAAGACGGCATACATCAGGGTCATGCAAGCTACGCTCTTACCAAAGAAGAGAAGGAAATCTTCTTTGAATGCCTGCTCAGTATTAAGGTACCGTCTGGCTTCTCGTCGAATATAAAGGGAATAATAAACATGGCAGAGAAAAAGTTCCAGAACCTAAAGTCTCATGACTGCCACGTGATTATGACGCAACTGCTTCCGGTTGCATTGAGGGGGCTTCTACCGGAAAACGTTCGATTAGCCATCGTGAAGCTATGTGCATTTCTCAATGCAATCTCTCAGAAGGTAATCAATCCAGAAATCATACCAAGGTTACAGAATGATTTGGTGCAATGTCTTGTCAGTTTCGAGTTGGTGTTCCCACCATCCTTCTTCAACATCATGACGCACGTCCTAGTTCACATATGCGAAGAGATTAACGTTTTGGGTCCTGTATTTCTACACAATATGTTCCCCTTTGAGAGGTTCATGGGAGTCTTAAAGAAATATGTTCATAACCGTGCTAGGCCAGAAGGAAGCATCTCCAAGGGCCGTCAAAATGAGGAGGTCATTGAGTTTTGTATTGACTTTATTCTTGACCTTAAGCCGATTGGTGTTCCTGAATCACGGCATAAGGGCAGACTGGATGGAAAAGGCACGCTAGGAGGGGAACAAATAATATGTATGGACGGACATTCTCTCACTAAAGCACACTACACAGTTCTACAGAATTCCGCCTTGGTGGCTTCGTATATGGATGAACACAAGAATTTGCTACGCTCCAAACACCCGGAGCGGTCTGATGACTGGATTACACGTGAACAAACCAGGAGTTTCGCCAGCTGGTTGCAAGCACGTACCATGCATGACACCTCTATTGAAGATGACCTGTACTTGCTGTCCCAGTTACCATCTTCGAATATAATGACTTTCAAAGGGTACGAGATAAATGGTAATACATTTTACACGATCGCCCAAGATAAGAAGAGCACCAACCAAAACAGTGGTGTCCGCTTTGATGCAGAAACCAAGACGGGAAAGGAAACATATTATGGTTATACACAGGACATATGGGAACTTGACTATCGACGTGGTTTGAAGGTCCCTTTGTTTCGGTGCAAATGGGTCAATATGACACGAGGCGGGGTAACGGAAGACCCGCAGTACGGAATGACAACAGTGGATCTCAACAATCTTGCGTATGCAGACGAACCATTCGTCCTAGCCAATGATGTGGCACAGGTTTTCTATGTGAAGGACATGTCTACCAAGCCAAGAAAAAGAAAAGATAAGGAAGCGAATGCATCGTACGATGAGTCAAAGCGGCACATAGTTCTTTCTGGGAAGAGAAACATCGTGGGAGTGGATGACAAGACAGACAAGTCAGAAGATTATGAAAAGTTTGATGAAATTGCTCCATTCACAGTGAATATTGACCCGAGCATCCCGTTAAATGATGAAGATTTTCCATGGCTACGACGCAAAGGGACACACGCGAAGAAAAAGTTTCACACCCAAAGATCTGGGATGTGATCGGCTTAACTATCATCACTTTCTTCTGTGTTTCACACCCAGGAGGGAATCTCTGTAATAGTTAGGGTAGCTAGTTATGTGTTTTGGCATTTGAAACGCGAAGAAATTTTATGTGCAAGCAAATTCTTTCATGCATTTATTGATTTTTTCAGCTAAATGACCCTGAAATTGAAAAGCATTTCAAATGAACTCAGAAAAGGATGAAAGTTGGCATGGTATCATAATTTCACCCACATAGCATGTGCAAAAAAGTAGAGAGGGTTACCGCAAAAACTGGATGCACTTCGTGTACAAAATGGACAATCTGTTTCGAAGTATCAGGGTTTCGGACGAAAACTCATCCGTTACAAAGGCATTTCATTTTTAAATAACTTAAGCATTACCAAATTGAATATAATGATAAAACACACTAATATTAAACATAAGAAAAAAGAATCACTGGAAAATGTATTTTTAAAGTTAAGTTATTCACAAACTAGTGATTCACACAAATTTCAAATAATTCAAAATTTAAACTATTCAAATTTAAAAACTACCGGCACTAACTGAAAGTTTCTAAAAACTATCAAAAATATTCACAAAGAAACTCTAAATACAGCAAAAAACAACTAAAAATAAATAAAACAAAATAAATAAAGCAGAAAAGAAAAAACTAAATGAAAAAAGCCCACCTACCGGGCCACAGCGGCCTGCATACGACTAGAAACCCAACCTGTTGTTGGGCCAGGATGCAGGCCCGCAAGCCCAATAGGCCCCACAGGGCAGAGTAGCAGAGGTAGGCCCAGAAGGCCTGCTTTAGAGAGGAGCTCAAGACAGCAACGGCGGCGGGGCTTATAAGCAGGTGGTGAGCGCCTTCGGCTAGCGAGGTGGGACTAAACTTCTGCGCCCCTCGCCTGGCAGCGCACCCCCTTTAGTACCGGGTCGTGGCACCAACCGGTACTAAAGGGGGTCGCTTCCCGCCGCTTGGCTAGCCAAAACAGACCTTTAGTACCGGTTGGTGGCTCCAACCGGTACTAAAGGTGCCTTCTATATATACAACACTTCGAAAAATTTCATTCTCCCCCTCTGTTTCTTCCCGATCGATCGACGCCGCCCCCGTCGCGCGCCGTTGCCGTCGCCGCCCCCATCCTCATCGCCGCCCTCATCCCCATCGCCGCCCCTGTCCCCGTCGCCGCCCCCGTCGCCGCCCCCGTCGCCGTTGCCGCCCCTGTCCCCGTCGCCGCCCCTGTCCCCGTCGCCATCGCCGCCCTCGTCTCCGTCGCCGCCCCGGGCCCGTCCCCGTCCACGTCGCGCCGTCCCCGCGTCGCCACCCCATCACGCCCCGGGCCGTCACCTCGCCGTCGCCGTCACCCCGCTGTGAGCTCTCCCCCTCTAACCCCTCTCCGATCCCTCGCCCCCGGTGGCCGCCGCCCCTCCCCGAGCCATACACACACAAGCATGAACACACACACACACACACGCACATTTCCTTAATTAAGTTAATTAGTATATACGTATTTTGTATGTTTAATTAGTTTAGATTTTTCAGATTATTATTTTTTCACTAGTATATATGTATGAATGCATGTTAGATGGATGTATAGAAGTTGTTTTTTCTGTTTTTAGTGTTAGATGCTTAATTAGTATGAAATAGCATATAGAATTTTGACATATGCAATGATAGCATAATTAGTGTTACATTTGCATATAGTATTTGTTGTCCACGATGCCCGGCCCGCATCCTCGCCGTCGACCCGTTCGCGATGACGTCCTGCTTCAGAGGACCCATGTCCAGGACTGGGCTCCGCCGGGCTGGCACTGGAGGTTCTACCTTCAGGGGCGCGACGGTTGGTGAGGAACCCAGCCTCGGGTCCCGTCGTCGACCCTCATCTCCTTTGGTGGCGTTCGCGTGGGCCACTTTCGGTGCGGAGGGAGCTGGCCCCGCCGGAGGTGGTACGTCGTCGTGTCAGGGAGGAGGACGAGCATGTCCATTGCTACATGGCTGCTATGGACGCCAGGTTCTCTAATACCTGGCAGGTTCTTTGGGGAGATCACCCGAGCTATGATCTAGTGATGGTTCCTTCACTTTGGTTGTCCATCGCCTAGATTACTCTCTAGTATTCGATCTTTATTAGCTAGCTAGCTAGCTAGTGATGTATTCGATATATAATATTCGAGATGATTTATTCGAGATTATATATATTATTTGAGACGATGTATTCGAGATTATATCTATTATTCGAGACGACGTATTCGAGATTAAATCTATTATTCGAGACGATGTATTCGAGATTATATCTATTATTCGAGACGATGTATTCGAGATTATATCTATTATTCGAGATGATACTAAATTGTTTTATATTTCTTTTGGCATAGTTAAATAAAAGCTATGGTGGACAATACCGACAGAGAGAGAGAACAGACCATGTTTGATATCATACGCGGGCCAGATGATGATCAGAATGAAGAAGATTTTGACGGCTCCAAATTTCTAAACAACACCGGAGAGGGTGATATGATATTCGATCGCGACGACCGAGAAGATGAAGTCATGAACTATGACGAAGAACATGTTGATCCTGAAACAACAAACACCGGCGAGGTATATATATATTTATATAAGCAGGAATCTGGTGATCATCGCATGTTTTAAATGAGTTGAAGATATATTAACGAATCGATCTTTCTTCTTTCAGCCATCCGGATCGAGCAAATCTTCAGGCAAAAGGACGAAACGAGACCCGAACAAAAAGTTGAAGGAGGGCGTAAAGTACAATATCGAGGCATTCAAACCTAATGGCGAACCATTAGCGCCTAAGAAGATTGCGGACAAGTTCGTTCGTCAGTGCGGAGTTCTTGTGAAGGACCAACTCCCGATCTCCCTTCAAGAATGGCGAAAGCCAGCAAATGAAGGAAATATGCCCTAGAGGCAATAATAAAGTTATTATTTATTTCCTTATATATCATGATAAAGTTTATTATTCATGCCAGAATTGTATTAACCGGAAACATAATACATGTGTGAATACATAGACAAATAAGTGTCACTAGTATGCCTCTACTAGACTAGCTTGTATCAAAGATGGTTATGTTTCCTAACCATGAACAAGAGTTGTATTTGATTAACAGGTCACATCATTAGTTGAATGATCTGATTGACATGACCCATTCCATTAGCTTAGCACCCGATCGTTTAGTATGTTGCTATTGCTTTCTTCATGACTTATACATGTTCCTATGACTATGAGATTATGCAACTCCTGTTTGCCGGAGGAACACTTTGGGTGCTACCAAACGTCACACACGTAACTGGGTGATTATAAAGGAGCTACAGGTGTCTCCAAAGGTAGATGTTGGGTTGGCGTATTTCGAGATTAGGATTTGTCACTCCGATTGTCGGAGAGGTATCTCTGGGCCCTCTCGGTAATGCACATCACAAGCCTTGCAAGCATTGCAACTAATGTTAGTTGCGAGATGATGTATTACGGAACGAGTAAAGAGACTTGCCGGTAACGAGATTGAACTAGGTATTGGATACCGACGATCGAATCTCGGGCAAGTAACATACCGATGACAAAGGGAACAACGTATGTTGTTATGCGGTCTGACCGATAAAGATCTTCGTAGAATATGTAGGAGCCAATATGGGCATCCAGGTCCCGCTATTGGTTATTGACCGGAGACATGTCTCGGTCATGTCTACATTGTTCTCGAACCCGTAGGGTCCGCACGCTTAAGGTTACGATGATAGTTATATTATGAGTTTATACATTTTGATGTACCGAAGGTTGTTCGGAGTCCCGGATGTGATCACGGACATGACGAGGAGTCTCGAAATGGTCAATACGTAAAGATTGATATATTGGAAGCCTATATTTGGATATCGGAAGTGTTCCGGGTGAAATCGGGATTTTACCGGAATACCGGGAGGGTTACCGGAACCCCCCGTGGAGCTATATGGGCCATAGTGGGCCTTAGTGGAAAGAGAAGGGGCTGCCTAGATGGGCTGCGCGCCCCCCTTCCCCTAGTCCTATTAGGACTAGGAGAGGTGGCCGGCCCTCTCCTCTTTTCCCCTCCGAGGAATCCTAGTTGGACTAGGATTGGAGGGGGAATCCTACTCCCAGAGGGAGTAGGACTCTCCTGCGCCTCCCCCTTGGCCGGCCAGCCTCCCCTCCTCTCTCCTTTATATACGGAGGCAGGGGCACCTCTAGACACAAGTTGATCCACGTGATCTATTCCTTAGCCGTGTGCGGTGCCCCCTGCCACCATATACCTCGATAATACTGTAGCGGAGTTTAGGCGAAGCCCTGCTGCTGTAGTTCATCAAGATCGTCACCACGCCGTCGTGCTGACGGAACTCTTCCCCGACACTTTGCTGATCGGAGGGGGATCGTCATCGAGCTGAACCGTGTGCTCGAACTCGGAGGTGCCGTAGTTTCGGTGCTTGATCGGTTGGATCGTGAAGACGTAAACTACTCCTCTACGTCGTGTCAATCGCTTCCGCAGTCGGTCTGCGTTGGGTACGTAGACAACACTCTCCCTCGTTGCTATGCATCACATGATCTTGCGTGTGCGTAGGAAATTTTTTGAATTACTAACAAACCCCAACAGTGGCATCCGAGCCTAGGTTATTTATGTTGATGTTATATGCACGAGTAGAACACAAGTGAGTTGTGGGCGATTACAAGTCATAGCCTACCAGCATGTCATACTTTGTTCGGCGGTATTGTTGGACGAATGCGGACACCTTACGCGTACGCTTACGCGAGACCGGTTCCCTCGACGTGCTTTGCACATAGATGGCTTGCGGGCGACTGTCTCTCCAACTTTAGTTGAACCAAGTATGGCTACGCCCGGTCCTTGCGAAGGTTAAAACGGAGTCTATTTGACAAACTATCGTTGTGGTTTTGATGCGTAGGTGAGATTGGTTCTTACTTAAGCCCGTAGCAGCCACGTAAAACATGCAACAACAAAGTAGAGGACGTCTAACTTGTTTTTGCAGGGCATGTTGTGATGTGATATGGTCAAGGCATGATGCTGAATTTTATTGTATGAGATGATCATGTTTTGTAACCGAGTTATCGGCAACTGGCAGGAGCCATATGGTTGTCGCTTTATTGTATGCAATGCAATCGCGATGTAATGCTTTACTTTATTACTAAACGGTAGTGATAGTCGTGGAAGCATAAGATTGGCGAGACGACAACGATGCTACGATGGAGATCAAGGTGTCGCGCCGGTGACGATGGTGATCATGACGGTGCTTCGGAGATGGAGATCACAAGCACAAGATGATGATGGCCATATCATATCACTTATATTGATTGCATGTGATGTTTATCTTTTATGCATCTTATCTTGCTTTGATTGACGGTAGCATTATAAGATGATCTCTCACTAAATTATCAAGAAGTGTTCTCCCTGAGTATGCACCGTTGCCAAAGTTCGTCGTGCCCAGACACCACGTGATGATCGGGTGTGATAAGCTCTACGTCCATCTACAACGGGTGCAAGCCAGTTTTGCACACGCAGAATACTCAGGTTAAACTTGACGAGCCTAGCATATGCAGATATGGCCTCGGAACACGGAGACCGAAAGGTCGAGCGTGAATCATATAGTAGATATGATCAACATAAAATGTTCACCATTGAAAACTACTCCATCTCACGTGATGATCGGTTATGGTTTAGTTGATTTGGATCACGTAATCACTTAGAAGATTAGAGGGATGTCTATCTAAGTGGGAGTTCTTAAGTAATATGATTAATTGAACTTAAATTTATCATGAACTTAGTACCTGATAGTATCTTGCTTGTTTATGTTGATTGTAGATAGATGGCTCGTGCTGTTGTTCCGTTGAATTTTAATGCGTTCCTTGAGAAAGCAAAGTTGAAAGATGATGGTAGCAATTACACGGACTGGGTCCGTAACTTGAGGATTATCCTCATTGCTGCACAGAAGAATTACGTCCTGGAAGCACCGCTGGGTGCCAGGCCTGCTGCTGGAGCAACACCAGATGTTATGAACGTCTGGCAGAGCAAAGCTGATGACTACTCGATAGTTCAGTGTGCCATGCTTTACGGCTTAGAATCGGGACTTCAACGACGTTTTGAACGTCATGGAGCATATGAGATGTTCCAGGAGTTGAAGTTAATATTTCAAGCAAATGCCCGAATTGAGAGATATGAAGTCTCCAATAAGTTCTATAGCTGCAAGATGGAGGAGAACAGTTCTGTCAGTGAGCATATACTCAAAATGTCTGGGTATAATAATCACTTGATTCAATTGGGAGTTAATCTTCCGGATGATTGCGTCATTGACAGAATTCTCCAATCACTGCCACCAAGCTACAAGAGCTTCGTGATGAACTATAATATGCAAGGGATGAACAAGACTATTCCCGAGCTCTTCGCAATGCTGAAAGCTGCGGAGGTAGAAATCAAAAGGAGCATCAAGTGTTGATGGTTAACAAACCACTAGTTTCAAGAAAAAGGGCAAAGGGAAGAAGAAGGGGAACTTCAAGAAGAACGGCAAGCAAGTTGCTGCTCAGGAGAAGAAACCCAAGTCTGGACCTAAGCCTGAAACTGAGTGCTTCTACTGCAAGCAGACTGGTCACTGGAAGCGGAACTGCCCCAAGTATTTGGCGGATAAGAAGGATGGCAAGGTGAACAAAGGTATATGTGATATACATGTTATTGATGTGTACCTTACTAGAGCTCGCAGTAGCACCTGGGTATTTGATACTGGTTCTGTTGCTAATATTTGCAACTCGAAACAGGGACTACGGAATAAGCGGCACTGGCAAAGGACGAGGTGACGATGCGCGTGGGAAACGGTTCCAAAGTCGATGTGATCGCGGTCGGCACGCTACCTCTACATCTACCTTCGGGATTAATATTAGACCTAAATAATTGTTATTTGGTGCCAGCGTTGAGCATGAACATTATATCTGGATCTTGTTTAATGCGAGACGGTTATTCATTTAAATCAGAGAATAATGGTTGTTCTATTTATATGAGTAATATCTTTTATGGTCATGCACCCTTGAAGAGTGGTCTATTCTTATTGAATCTCGATAGTAGTAATACACATATTCATAATGTTGAAGCCAAAAGATGCAGAGTTGATAATGAAAGTGCAACTTATTTGTGGCACTGTCGTTTAGGTCATATCGGTAATCTCATGCAAGCGCATGAAGTACTCATAGTGACTTGGAACTTTGGAACACTTTGATTATGAATCACTTGGTACTGCGGCAACCGTGCCTCATGGGCAAGATGACTAAAACGCCGTTCTCCGGTACTATGGAGAGAGCAACAGATTTGTTGGAAATCATACATACACGATGTATGTGGTCCGATGAATATTGAGGCTCGTGGCGGATATCGTTATTTTCTCACCTTCACAGATGATTAAGCAGATATGGGTATATCTACTTAATGAAACATAAGTCTGAAACATTTGAAAAGTTCAAAGAATTTCAGAGTGAAGTTGAAAATCATCGTAACAAGAAAATAAAGTTTCTACGATCTGATCGTGGAGGAGAATATTTGAGTTACGAGTTTGGTGTACATTTGAAACAATTGGAATAGTTTCGCAACTCACGCCACCCGGAACACCACCAAGCGTAATGGTGTGTCCGAACGTCGTAATCGTACTTTACTAGATATGGTGCGATCTATGATGTCTCTTACTGATTTACCGCTATCGTTTTGGGGTTATGCTTTAGAGACGTGCATTCACGTTAAATAGGGCACCATCAAATCCGTTGAGACGACGCCCTATGAACTATGGTTTGGCAAGAAACCAAAGTTGTCGTTTCTTAAAGTTTGGGGCTGCGATGCTTATGTGAAAAAGCTTCAACCTGATAAGCTCGAACCCAAATCGGAGAAATGTGTCTTCATAGGATACCCAAAGGAGACTGTTGGGTACACCTTCTATCACAGATCCGAAGGCAAGATATTCGTTGCTAAGAATGGATCCTTTCTAGAGAAGGAGTTTCTCTCGAAAGAAGTGAGTGGGAGGAAAGTAGAACTTGACGAGGTAACTGTACCTGCTCCCTTATTGGAAAGTAGTACATCACAGAAAACTGTTTCTGCGACACCTACACCAATTAGTGAGGAAGCTAATGATGATGATCATGAAACTTCAGAACAAGATACTACTGAACCTCGTAGATCAACCAGAGTAAGATCCGCACCAGAGTGGTACGGTAATCCTGTTCTGGAAGTCATGCTACTAGATCATGATGAACCTACGAACTATGAAGCGATGGTGGAGCCCAGATTCCGCAAAATGGCTAGAAGCCATGAAATCTGAGATGGGATCCATGTATGAGAACAAAGTATGGACTTTGGTTGAATTGCCCGATGATCGGCAAGCAATTGAGAATAAATGGATCTTCAAGAAGAAGACTGACGCTGACGGTAATGTTACTGTCTACAAAGCTCGACTTGTCGCAAAAGGTTTTCGACAAGTTCAAGGGTTGACTACGATGAGACCTTCTCACCCGTAGCGATGCTTAAGTCTGTCCGAATCATGTTAGCAATTGCCGCATTTTATGATTATGAAATTTGGCAGATGGATGTCAAAACTGCATTCCTGAATGGATTTCTGGAAGAAGAGTTGTATATGATGCAACCAGAAGGTTTTATCGATCCAAAGGGAGCTAACAAAGTGTGCAAGCTCCAGCGATCCATTTATGGACTGGTGCAAGCCTCTCGGAGTTGGAATAAACGTTTTGATAGTGTGATCAAAGCATTTGGTTTTATACAGACTTTGGAGAAGCCTGTATTTACAAGAAAGTGAGTGGGAGCTCTGTAGCATTTCTGATATTATATGTGGATGACATATTACTGATTGGAAATGATATAGAATTTCTGGATAGCATAAAGGGATACTTGAATAAAAGTTTTTCAATGAAAGACCTCGGTGAAGCTGCTTACATATTAGGCATAAAGATCTATAGAGATAGATCAAGACGCTTAATTGGACTTTCACAAAGCACATAACTTGACAAGATTTTGAAGAAGTTCAAAATGGATCAAGCAAAGAAAGGGTTCTTGCCTGTGTTACAAGGTGTGAAGTTGAGTCAGACTCAATGCCCGACCACTGCAGAAGATAGAGAGAAAATGAAAGATGTTCCCTATGCTTCAGCCATAGGCTCTATCATGTATGCAATGCTGTGTACCAGACCTGATGTGTGCCTTGCTATAAGCTTAGCAGGGAGGTACCAAAGTAATCCAGGAGTGGATCACTGGACAGCGGTCAAGAACATCCTGAAATACCTGAAAAGGACTAAGGATATGTTTCTCGTATATGGAGGTGACAAAGAGCTCATGTAAAGGTTACGTTGATGCAAGCTTTGACACTGATCCGGACGATTCTAAATCGCAAACCGGATACGTGTTTACATTAAACGGTGGAGCTGTCAGTTGGTGCAGTTCTAAACAAAGCGTCGTGGCGGGATCTACATGTGAAGCGGAGTACATAGCTGCTTCGGAAGCAGCAAACGAAGGAGTCTGGATGAAGGAGTTCATATCCGATCTAGGTGTCATACCTAGTGCATCGGGTCCAATGAAAATCTTTTGTGACAATACTGGTGCAATTGCCTTGGCAAAGGAATCCAGATTTCACAAGAGAACCAAGCACATCAAGAGACGCTTCAATTCCATCCGCGGATCTAGTCCAGGTGGGAGACATAGAGATTTGCAAGATACATACGGATCTGAATGTTTGCAGACCCCGTTGACTAAGCCTCTTCCACGAGCAAAACATGATCAGCACCAAGGCTCCATGGGTGTTAGAATCATTACTGTGTAATCTAGATTATTGACTCTAGTGCAAGTGGGAGACTGAAGGAAATATGCCCTAGAGGCAATAATAAAGTTATTATTTATTTCCTTATATCATGATAAAAGTTTTATTATTCATGCTAGAATTGTATTAACCGGAAACATAATACATGTGTGAATACATAGACAAACAGAGTGTCACTAGTATGCCTCTACTTGACTAGCTCGTTAATCAAAGATGGTTATGTTTCCTAACCATGAACAAGAGTTGTTATTGTTGGAAATATGCCCTAGAGGCAATAATAAATTGATTATTATTATATTTCCTTGTTCATGATAATCGTTTATTATCCATGCTATAATTGTATTGATAGGAAACTCAGATACATGTGTGGATACATAGACAACACCATGTCCCTAGTAGCCTCTAGTTGACTAGCTCGTTGATCAATAGATGGTTACGGTTTCCTGACCATGGACATTGGATGTCGTTGATAACGGGATCACATCATTAGGAGAATGATGTGATGGACAAGACCCAATCCTAAGCCTAGCACAAAGATCGTGTAGTTCGTATGCTAAAGCTTTTCTAATGTCAAGTATCATTTCCTTAGACCATGAGATTGTGCAACTCCCGGATACCGTAGGAATGCTTTGGGTGTATCAAACGTCACAACGTAACTGGGTGGCTATAAAGGTGCATTACAGGTATCTCCGAAAGTGTCTGTTGGGTTGGCACGAATCGAGACTGGGATTTGTCACTCCGTGTAAACGGAGAGGTATCTCTGGGCCCACTCGGTAGGACATCATCATATGCGCAATGTGACCAAGGAGTTGATCACGGGATGATGTGTTACGGAACGAGTAAAGAGACTTGCCGGTAACGAGATTGAACAAGGTATAGGGATACCGACGATCGAATCTCGGGCAAGTACAATACCGCTAGACAAAGGGAATTGTATACGGGATTGATTAAGTCCTTGACATCATGGTTCATCCGATGAGATCATCGTGGAACATGTGGGAGCCATCATGGGTATCCAGATCCCGCTGTTGGTTATTGACCGGAGAACGTCTCGGTCATGTCTGCATGTCTCCCGAACCCGTAGGGTCTACACACTTAAGGTTCGATGACGCTAGGGTTATAAAGGAAGTTTGTATGTGGTTACCGAATGTTGTTCGGAGTCCCGGATGAGATCCCGGACGTCACGAGGAGTTCCGGAATGGTCCGGAGGTAAAGATTTATATATAGGAAGTCCTGTTTCGGCCATCGGGACAAGTTTCGGGGTCATCGGTATTGTACCGGGACCACCGGAAGGGTCCCGGGGGCCCACCGGGTGGGGCCACCTACCCCGGGGGCCACATGGGCTGTAGGGGGTGCGCCTTGGCCTACATGGGCCAAGGGCACCAGCCCCAAGAGGCCCATGCGCCTGGGGAAACCCTAAAGGAAGAGTCCCAGCAGGGGAAGGCACCTCCTAGGTGCCTTGGGGGGGGAGGACTCCTCCCCTGGCCGCCGCCCCCTTGGAGATTGGATCTCCTAGGGGCTGGCGCACCCCCCCCTTGGGCTCCCTATATATAGTGAGGGTAGGAGGGCCTCTTGAGACACCCCTTATGCCTTTGGTGCAGCCCCTCTCTCTCCCAAGTCCTTCTCCTCTCCCGTGGTGCTTGGCGAAGCCCTGCAGGATTGCCACGCTCCTCCACCACCACCACGCCGTTGTGCTGCTGCTGGATGGAGTCTTCCTCAACCTCTCCCTCTCTCCTTGCTGGATCAAGGCATGGGAGACGTCACCGGGCTGTACGTGTGTTGAACGCGGAGGTGCCGTCCGTTCGGCACTAGGATCATCGGTGATTTGGATCACGACGAGTACGACTCCATCAACCCCGTTCTCTTGAACGCTTCCGCTTAGCGATCTACAAGGGT
>NC_053025.1:581069398-581093682 GCF_003073215.2 Triticum urartu
AAGAGAGGAAGATGCTCGTAGGAAAAGATGATCATAGCAATCGCGCCCGACGGCCAACCTGATTGAACCCCTCCGGACAAAGAGCGCATTTGTTGCTCAGTGCGGGGTTTTGGTTAGGGACAAGATCCCGATAAGCATCCAGCAATGGTTTAAGCCGGCTACAGAAGACCCTGAGGTGTCTTATGTCAATGATATGCAGAAAAATGATCTTTGGACTGAGCTGAAGTCAAATTTCACCCTACCGCCAGAGGATAATCCAGAGAACCCAGTTAAAGAGCAATTAATCAAGTCTTTTGCTCTTAAGAGGATGGCAGAACTATTCAGGAGGTGGAAGAAAGAGCTGAATAAGTGTTGAAAATAATGAGACACCAGAATTCAAGGGCAGATATGAGAAGATCAGAGATCACTGGCCCGCATTTGTGGCCCACAAGACATCGGAAAAGAGTAAGAAGATGTCGGCGACAAACAAGCAAAATGCTGTGAAGAAGAAGCTTCACCATCGCACGGGGTCAGGTGGCTACCTCGTGGCCTGGCCTAAGTGGTCCAAGACTGAGAATGATCTGGTTGATAAAGGGATTGAACCAGAGACAATTACCTGGCCAGACCATTGCCAGACTTGGTTCTTCGGGGCTAGCGGAACCTTGGACCCTGTAACAGGGAAGTGCATTTGACGAACGATCAAATGGACATACCAGTCAGGAAGCTTAAGCAGTGTATCGAAGCAGCGCAGCAAGTGAAGTTCTTTCCAGACAGAGATAACGACGAGCTCACAATGGCCCTCGGGAATCCTGAGCACCCTGGACGGACACGAGGCACGCCAGGCTCCATTCCGTGGAAGGTTGGGTTTCCGGGCAGCGGTTACAAATCATGAGAGGAGGAAAAAAGTGCAGCAGACCCAAAGGCAGGCGCTGCAAGCAAGGGTAGACGCGATAGAGGAAACGAGAAGCAAATCGCAGCAAACGTACTGCCGAAGCCTCCCCCCGAAGCTACCCCCGCCATCTCAGCGCAGAAGCAGCGTGGCTTCCACCGAGCTGCTTCAGCCGGAGCATGCCTTGACGGCTCCTGCCAGCTATCCCGTGGATGCTATCACGGAGTGTCAAAATTGCCACCTTATGACGCAATGGATGAATTTGAAGGTCAAGGCGGCTGTTGGCTCTGTTAATCCTACTGAACCCGGCGCAACTTTTCACTGCCAGTCGATTCCAGAAGGATATGCTAGGGTCATGGTGGATGAAATAACGGAGGGATTTGAGGACCTCCAGCTTGACCACCCTACCGACGAAAGGGAGACTAGGGTGGGTTCTGCTCTGAAGACTCCATGCCTATGGCGGAAGGAGCTCATCAACCTTCCGAACTGGACGCCACCGCCTCCTCCTCCTCCTCCGGCGAGTCAGGGCACTCCGTCCTCCACCGCCTCCTCCTCCGGCGAGTGACGATCAGGGCCCTCGGCCGGCTCCTTCTCCGGCGCGTGGCGGCACTCCGCCTCCTTCTCCGCCTGCGCCGACGCGCCCGAGCAGCCAGCCTCCTCCTTCTCCGCCTCGTCAGCAAGGGCGGAAGAGACCTGCCGCCGCTCCAGCTGCTCCGGCGCGTCGTAGTCCTTCTCCTCCGCCTCGTAAGCAAGTAAAGAAGACAACCGCTCCGTCTGCTCGGCCGGCGTCTAGCAGTACAACCAGAGGCGGGAGGACATACAGATTCGGTCCTTCTCTGAAGACTCCAGAGAAGTTACCATACGAGAGGACCCCGGAGGAGAACGCGAAGAGCGCGAACCGAAGTGGATGACTGGTTTCAAGGGTTGAAAGCAAAGAGACATCCACCTCCGGAGGAGAAGGTAGATCCGGTGAAAGTGAAGCGCACTCTGGCTGCCCTGGCAAAACCACCCAAGTCTCCGCCGAAAGGCAACTATGAGCGCATTATTGCAAAGACATGGGCCGAAGCGGAGCGGTCGGGAAGTACAGTCAGTGATCAAAGGCTGAAAGAACGACGAGCAGCTGGGAAACAAATTGCCCAGCCTCGGCGAACAAGCGAAGCAATCGTGCCCCCCCCCTCAAGGTGCCTAGCGACATCGTCGATCCGAGGATGGTGCCCGGTTATGCAATGTGACGATTACCTGCCCGACGATGTACATTATGATCCCATGGAGGTGCAGATACACAGATACGAGTACGGGAAGCCTCTCGTCAAAGATGAAAAATCTTTAACAACGATGATGCGAAGATTACATGATTGGTACTTGAAAATCTGCAGAGAGTCTGGGGGAGGAGTACTTTGTATGCGAGAGTTAAACCGGAGCATGACCTCGTTGGAATTGAACTGTTGCCTATTCCATTTGAGGAGTTCTATCAGTTTTTCAATCAATTGGCCCTCGATAAAACAACGATCACCTGCTACTGTCTATAAGTACTACTACTTCTGTCATTAAGTCTCTCTATATAGCTCATCTCTTTCATTGCATGTATTTATAATTATCCTCACTATATTATGCAGAATTGAAGATCGCCGAATTGAAGAAAAGACAAATCGGTGATATTGGGTTCGTTAACACATATCTCATAGATGCAACTGAGGTTGACATTCGTCCCGGAGATACCGAGGCCAACTTGCTACGATCATTCAAAAAAATGAAAACAAAGATATAATACTCTTTCCTTACAACTTCAAGTGAGTGTTACTGTCTTGTGCATATTCGGTTTCCCTTATATATTAGTCCAGGTTATAGTAATGTAATTGATGAGTTATGCATGCGTGTGCAGGTACCACTATATTCTCCTAGAGATTAGGCTTGAGCAGGGAGTAGTAACTGCCTTGGACTCTAACGAAAAGATCCCCAGGAGTATGCGGACATGACTGAAATCCTCAAGAAGTAAGTTAAATCGATCATTATCCACCATATCAGCAACTTTGTTCATTTCCTGATATCAAGTAATTGTTTTCTTTGTCCGGCAGGGTTTGGAGAAAATTCACCAGAAAAGTTCCGGGACTGCCGAAGGAGCTGGAATTTAGACACCCGAAAGTAAGTACTATAGTAGCATGTTCCGCGCATCTCCTAGTGATCAAGCGCTAGTTTCATCATCAATACCATTTAGCATTCTTGCTTATCAGTTTGATTGACCTCTATTTCTTGTAAAGTGGTTGTGGCAGGAACAAGGGAATGATTTCTGTGGATACTACGTCTGCGAGTCCATCCGACACGACCTGTGAGCGGGGCGGGTACTCTGACGAACAATATGAAGTACGTAAATAACAACATTCACAATTTTATTTTATTACCATCATTTGTGTTGAGTTTCATTCATTCATATATATATGTATTGACCCCCTTCTTCAAATTAGATGTTCTGGAAGCGGGATGAACTCCTAGCACCAGCTCGCATGCGAGCAATTCAAGAGGAATTGGCGGCATTCTTTCTTGACCACGTGATCGCTGAAGACGGAGAATACTATGTGGACCATGAGTCCGTATGATTATATTTGTAAGAGATAATTATTGTATATATGTAGCCGGTAGTGTCGGATAGATATACGAGAACTTGTTGTTCGACCAATCTCTCGGAGAAGGAGAGCTGGTCGATATCACTTCTCTCTGTATGCATATATGTTCATGACGATCTTTTGTTTCCTTCGTTTGCTTACTAGCTAGCTTAGCGTGTCTAGTCCTCTCTATACGTATGTATAGTACGTAGCGTCGACCAAGCACGGACATAAGAGAGGACACTTCTCTCTATTAATTATAGCTAGCTAACACAATATATGAAACACCTAAATTAACCCCCCAAAACCCCAACCCCCCTTTCAAAAAAAACAAAAACCCCAGCCACAGAAATGCTGACGCGTGGATGCCTATTGGTCCCGGTTGGTGCCACCAACCGGGACCAAAGGGTCTCCTGCCTGGGACTCTGCGCACTGCCCACGTGGAGGCCCATCAGTCCCCGGTTCTGGATTGGTCGGGGCATTAGTACCGACACTTTAGTCCCGGTTCAGGAACCGGGACTAAAGGCCCTTACGACCGGGACTATAGGCCCTTTTTCTACCAGTGTGCACATCAAGTAAAGGCCAATACATAGCATAAGCAATTTCTTGCAATTCTATCGTGTTGGAAACATAAAGAGGTGGAGATGTAATTCCTCTCTCATAATAATTGCAAGTAGGAGCAGCAAGCACATGCATATTATAGTCATCAAAATTATCATGTGCAACGGTAAAAGGCAACCCATCAATATAATCCTTAATAAGTGCAAACTTTTCCGATATAGTGTAGTCGGGAGAATTTAAAAAGATAATAGGACTATCATGCATGGGTGCAATAGCAACAATTTCATGTTTAACATAAGAAACTATAGCGAGTTCATTTCCATAAGCATAATTCATATTGGCATCTTGGCCACAAGCATAGCAAGCATCATCAAAAAGGGATATTTCAAAAGAATCAACGGGATCATAACAATCATCATAGCATTCATCCTTCGGTAGATTCGAAGGGAAATTAAACAATGTATGGTATAAAGAGTTACTCTCATTAGATGGTGGGAACGGGTGATCAATCCGCTCTTCATCCTTTTGTTCTTCGCTCTCCTCCTCATCTTTTTCATCCAATGAGCTCACAATGTCATTAATTTCTTCTTCCATAGACACCTGCAAAATAGTAATCTCTTCTTGGACAGTGGAGGAGTCCTCAATATATGGTTTAATATAAGGATTAGAAGCATAATTTTATCATAGCAATATTTAAGTATGGTCAAATTTTTAGATTTGTAGAGAGTAATATCACACTCTTCAATAAAAGAAGCAATTTCATAAGTACCCCTAAAAGCAACAAATTCTTCAATTTGTTGAACATCATAGTAATTATAAACACCCTTAGTATACGAAGATATGATTCCATTACCACTAAACCCACACTGGTAAGGAAGGTACTTCTTAGGGCCTTCAGAACAACAAGTAAAATCATATATTTCACATAAATTCCAAGCATAGCACTACAAACGATGAATTTGATCCAGTAAAAGTTTCCCTTTTTCAGATATGCGGTGTTGCACATAACAAGCATGCTCATCAAAAGATTTGCCCTCAACTAAGCTAGTTGGGGTTTCAGCCCGAGCACATAAGGATAGAAGATGATCCAGGTAAAAAGCTTCAGTAGTGTGATAGATTTTGAGTGGTTCTTCAACCATTGGTTTAGTAGGTACCACTAATTTTTTTTGGTATTTTGCGTTTCCTACCCATAACTAAAGATAGAAAGCAAGAGCAGAAAATAAAAACTACTTAGTGATAAAGCAAACAAGCACACACGAGAATATTCACCCCACGCTATAACTCCCCGGCAACGGCGCCAGAAAAAGGTCTTGATAACCCACAAGTATAGGGGATCGATTGTAGCCTCTTTTAATAAGTAAGAGTGTCAAACCCAATAAGGAGCTAAAGGTAGAACAAATATTCCCTCAAGTTCTATCGACCACCGATACAACTCTACGCACGCTTAACGTTCGCTTTACCTAGAACAAGTATGAAACTAGAAGTACTTTGTAGGTGCAACGAGATAGGTTTGCAAGAATATAAAGAGCACGTAAATAAAAACTAGGGTTGTTTAGGTAAAGAAGCAATAAAGTTAGTATAGCGAGTGTGGAAAACTGGTGGTAGGAGTTGCGAAATTGTCCCTAAGCAATTGACTACTTTACTAGACCGATAGCAAGTTTTATGTGTGAGAGGACACTGCTAGCATGTCATCCCTGACTTGGAATTCTATGCACTTATGATTGGAACTATTAGCAAGCATCTGCAACTACTAACGTTCATTAAGGTAAAACCCAACATAGCATTAAGATATATTGGTCCCCCTTCAATCCCGTATGCATCAATTTCTATGCTAGGTTGAAGCTTCTGTCACTCTTGCCCTCCAATACATAGTCCTATCAACATACAACTAACCCTATGGTGTGATCCACGCGCGCGCTCATATGATGGGCACCAAAGGACAGCAACATAACCACAAGCAAATTAAACCAATCATAGCAATTCACCAATTACCGATAGGACAACGAAAATCTACTCAGACATCATAGGATGGCAACACATCATTGGATAATAATATGAAGCATAAAGCACCATGTTCAAGTAGAGGGTACAACGGGTTGCGGGAGAGTGGACCGCTGTAGATAGATGGGGGAAGCTGATGAAGATGTTGGTGAAGATGACAGAGGTCTTGGTGTAGATTGCGGTGATGACGATGGCCACGACGACATTCCGGCGCCACCGGAATAGAGGGGGAGAGGGCCCCCGTCGGTGTCAAAACCGGCGGATCTCGGGTAGGGGGTCCCGAGCTGTGCGTCTAAGGCGGATGGTAATAGGAGGCAGGGGACACGATGTTTTACCTAGGTTCGGGCCCTCTTGATGGAGGTAAAACCCTACGTCCTGCTTGATTATTCTTGATAATATGAGTAGTACAAGCGTTGATCTACCACGAGATCAGAGAGGCTAAACCCTAGAAGCTAGCCTATGGTATGATTGTATGTTGTCCTACGGACTAAAACCCCTCCGGTTTATATAGACACCGGAGGGGGCTAGGGTTACACAAGGTCGGTTACAAAGGAGGAGATATACATATCCGTATTTCCTAGCTTGCCTTCCACGCCAAGTAGAGTCCCATCCGGACACGGGACGAAGTCTCCAACATTGTATCTTCATAGTCCAATAGTCCGGCCAAAGGATATAATCCGGCTGTCCGGATACCCCCTAATCCAGGACTCCCTCAGTAGCCCCCGAACCAGGCTTCAATGACGATGAGTCCGGCGCGCAGTGTTGTCTTCGGCATTGCATGGTGGGTTCTTCTCCCAATTTCGAATGTTTGTTAAGCAGTGTCCGGTCCCATAAATGTTGGACCTCTTGGCTTCTGCGCCCAATAAGGGCTTTCTCCCACATGTCGAATGAATACGAGGCGCCAGGGAATTTTTACATTCGCCCCCTAGCCAGATAAATAAATTGTCTATTAAAGGGATGGGGATTCTTCTCCGCAGCTCCTCCTCCCGCCCCCGTAGCCCTAAGCCCGGTGATTGGGAGAGGTGTTCAGTCGCACACAGTCGATTAGTCGAACTGCAGACTAAGGGATCTCTCCCTTTAGCGTATATGGTGCCCGTCTGAGCCGGGCTTGCCACCTACAATGGCGGGGAGCAAGCGGAGACCTTCCCCAGCCCCTCTACGGGGGAGCGGGTATGCCTTGTTCCTTATTTATTAAGGGGACTCGGATTTACAATTCATCCGTTCCTCCGCGGGCTCCTGGAGTTTTACGGCCTCCAACTGCATAATTTCACCCCTGCTTCCATTGTACACATCGCCGGCTATGTTGAACTCTGCGAGTTATTCCTGGGTTGCGAGGCTCATTTTGAGCTGTGGACAACGCTGCCGCTTTAGCAAAAATTCTGCCCGAATTGTTCAAGGGAGAGGAAGAGGAGTTCATCCGCATCAAGCCACGGGATGGATTCTCCATGTACAACCCTCCAACCTGGGTGAGTTATATCTCCTTACTCCCATTCTTCCCGCGTTCTTTGTCGTAGGTATTCACCTTGCCATTGTGCGGCAGGAACTGCGAAAAGCCATAAGGGAGGTCAACAACCCATCCCCACAACCAGAGGACCCTGACCGGGCCTTCGGTCCCAGACTCGAAGAAGATCCAGAGATATTCGTGGAGCTGATAGACCGGCAGTTCTATCAATTAAGCTGTGATGACATTATGGTGGCCATTACGGCCGACTATCCTGGACTGCTTCCCGCGTCGCACGTAAGAAAAACCAAAAATACCAACTCCAAAAACTAGGATCCCCTTTTAGACACTTCAACTACCATATACATATGGTGTTTTACAGGGAAGGCCTTCGGGACGCTGTGTAACGCCGTGTCGAAGCCGCAGCAACTCGCCAACAAGAGGCACCGAGGTCGGGCAGGCCAAAAAGGAAGGCGGTCAGGACGAAGACGCCGGCACAAAGGTATGGCAAAAACCCCGCTCTGTGGTTGTCGTCTTTCTCAAAATGTAATGACGCCCATGTTTCTTTAACAGAAAAAATGCTCGCCGGAATATGTCCGGTGAGGCTGCCGATCATGCTTCCACCAGTCGGGCTCCAGGGCCGGACAGAGAGGCGGAAGCCGACATGGGGCGGACGCCGGATACTCCTCCTACAGAGGATGCGGATAGACTATCCGCTACAAATTCAGAAGTGGAGAGCGCCATGAATCATAGGCATCGCCGAGCCGTACTCCGTGACGCTTGCTTCTCCCCAGAGGCATTTGATGCCTTCAATTCTGGAGATGCGTACCTCCGTGCTGCTCAAAGTGGTCTAGCCAGAGCCACGGACCAGTATGTGAGGAATGTATGGGTAAGCAAATCTGACGATTATATGTATCAGTAGCCCCTGAGACTTGAAACAGTTAGCAGAACTGATTTAAGGATCATCTATTGTGCAGGTTCTTACAGAGAAGAATACTCGACTGTCACAGGAGCTGGAGGAATGCAAGACCCAACTTAGGGCCGCCGTTGCCGCATTGAAGGAACCTAAAAAGTCCCCAGCTGGTAACATTTGTTTCAAAGAATGACAGGTACCATACAGCATGCGGTGTGGCTGCAAATCTAATAGTAGATATTGCAGATGAATCCGGAGGAACAACATGCCGTACGACAGCTAAAGGCTGGCGAACGCGTGCTGACTGAGGTCAGGCGGGAGAAAAACAATCTCCAAGACGCCAGTACCAAGCTGAGCGTGGAACTGAAAGATGTTCGAGCCCATCTTGCGGACTCCGAGAAGGAGAATAAGCGGCTTCGGCGCGCCATTTTCAGTAAGTGCTTGAATGAACCATTAAAAAAAGGGGGTCGGCGGAGAAGCCGGCTAACAGAGTTATGTCTGCAGGTATGCTGACGGGTCGTCCTGCGGAGGAGATGCCCGGGTCTGTGGGTGATCTTCTATCCGAGCTCTCACAACTGCATGAACAAGTTCGGCAGGTGATGCAAGGTATTGCCCAGGCCTTGTGGCTGTCCGTCTCCCTACCAGAAGGCATTGGAGAGCTTGCGGAGAAGCTGAAGGGAGCACGGCGGCGCTTCCGATTATGGAAGATATCTTCCTGCCGTCAAGGTGCCAGGGAAGCCTAGGCCATGGTGAAGACGCGGTATACCAAGGCCGACCCAAATCACATGGCCGAGGTCGGACCTGTGGGGCCCGATGGGAAAGAGATCACCATTAGCTTAGTCTATGGGAAAGTAGAATTAGCCGCAAAGTATTCCCAACAGGATTGTAGGCTAGACCGCCTGTTGGATGGTATAGAAGAGGAATTTAGTCAGTCTGCATGACTATGTAATTAAAGTGACATGTATAATGCCTTCTAGCTGGATTGTAAATCATTTGTCATGGCAGACCTTTTCGCTTCAACCTCGGGACCCGATAGTCCGGAGTGTGTCCGAATACCCGCTCAGTTATATAAAAATTGGGGTATGCGTGGAGACCGGGCGTAGGGGTCATTAGTGCTTGAACAGACAAGTGCCCAACTAGTTATGTTATATTACATGGGTAGTAAGAAACATCTTCCAGGGAGAATAGTTTCGTTAAGGTTTCCTTTCCCTGGGTATGCATGCCCTAAAGTGCATGTCCGGACTGCGAGGGGAAACGTAGGCAAAAAACATCTGGGGCACATATGGAAAATAAATAAAAATCATCTTTTGTTCACCGACCGAATATTCCCTTAAGAACGCTGGCTTTCGGCTTCACCCAGTCTGAGGTACACATCCGGCTGACCCGGCAGTAACAATCGCAGACGTGCTCCCCTTATGCCCTAGCCGAATTAACGGGAACGTAGGACATAAATACAAGAGCCAGGCAACCCAGCTTGGCCAAAACTTAAGTCATATCGATGCATATAATGGCGAAGAACAGGTATATGTGGAAGAATAACACATGTGCTGGGCATGAAGCCCAGATAGATAATTAAGCTTCTGTGTAAGAAGCCCCCAGTTATAATGAGCACGGTTAGCACATCTATAATGCGCAAGCGAGGCACAAGTTGGCCCTTGAAGGCCTAGAGAAAGAATAAAAGAAAGAAAGAGAAAAAGGACAGATAATGTATATGCAAAAAATGGACAGAGGAAGGAGACAAACATAGAGTCCGGCGCTAGGCGTAGAATCTTCGGAGCCTGGCTGCGTTCCATGGGTTCGGCTCAAGTCGATTATTTGATGCATCCCGCAGACGGTATGCTCCACCGGTCAGAACTTGGTCAATAATGAAGGGACCTTCCCACTTGGGCTCGAGCTTGGACTTTTTCTTCTCCGACAGGCGTAGAACTAACTCGCCAACATTATAAATTTTGGCCCGTACTTCTCTGCTTTGGTATCTGCGAGCCTGTTGCTGATAAAGTGCGGAACGGGTTTTTGCCACGTCGCGCTCCTCCTCCAGGGTGTCTAGACTGTCCTGCCAATCGAGCTCGGCTTCTCTTTCTTCGTACATGCACACTCGAAGTGAGTCATGAATTATGTCGCAGGGCAGAACTGCCTCTGCACCGTACACCATAAAGAAGGGTGTATATCCGGTAGTACGGTTCGGCGTGGTCCGCAACCCCCAGAGTACAGAGTCGAGCTCCTCTACCCAGTGCGTGTTAGAATCCTTTATGGATTGCACTAATCTGGGTTTAATGCCGCTCATGATAAGACCATTTGCTCGCTCAACTTGGCCGTCGGTTTGTGGGTGATAGACGGAAGCATAATCGAGCTTGATGCCCATGTTGCTGCACCAGAGTTTTACCTCATCGGCCGTGAAGTTCGTGTCGTTCTCAGCGATGATGCTGTGGGGGACGCCATAACAGTGTACGACATCGGATATGAAGTCTATCACTGGTCCGGATTCAGCTGTTTTAACAGGTTTGGCTCTCTATCCATTTGGTGAATTTATCCACCATGACCAGTAAGTATTTTTTCTTATGGGTTCCCCCTTTAAGGGGTCCAACCATGTCAAGCCCCCAGACCGCGAAGGGCCAGGTAATGGGGATTGTTTGGAGGGCGGTGGGTGGCATGTGGCTTGGTTTGCAAAAGGCTGGTGTTGGGGAACGTAGTAATTTCAAAAAAATTCCTATGCACACGCAAGATCATGGTGATGCATAGCAACGAGAGGGGAGATTGTTGTCCACGTACCCTCGTAGACCGAAAGCGGAAGCGTTAGCACAATGCGGTTGATGTAGTCGTACGTCTTCATGATTCGACCGATCAAGTACCGAACGCACGGCACCTCCGAGTTCTGCACACGTTCAACTCGATGACGTCCCTCGAACTCCGATCCAGCCGAGTGTTGAGGGAGAGTTTCATCAGCACGACGGCGTGGTGATGATGATGATGTTCTACCGACGCAGGGCTTCGCCTAAGCACCGCTACAATATGATCGAGGTGAATTATGGTGGAGGGGGGCACCGCACACGGCTAAGAGATCCAAGGGATCAATTGTTGTGTCTTTGGGGTGCCCCTGCCCCGTATATAAAGGAGTGGAGGAGGGGGAGGGCCGGCCCGCTCTATGGCACGCCCTAGGGGAGTCCTACTCCCACCGGGAATAGGATTCCCCCTTTTCCTAGTAGAAATAGGAACCCTTCCATGTAGTAGGAGTAGGAGGGAAGGAAAGGGAAGGGAAAAGGAGAAGGAAGGAAGGAGGCGCCCCCTCCCTAGTCCAATTCGGACCAGCCCATGGGGAGGGGTGCGGCCACCCTTTGAGGCCTTTCTCTCCTTCCCGTATTGCCCATTAAGGCCCAATACGAATTCCCGTAACACCCCGGTACTCCCGAAAATACCCGAATCACTCGGATCCTTTCCAATGTCTGAATATAGTCGTCCAATATATTGATTTTTACATCTCGACCATTTCGAGACTCCTCGTCCTGTCCCCGATCTCATCCGGGACTCCAAAATCCTTCGGTACATCAAAACACATAAACTCATAATATAACCGTCATCGAACTTTAAGCGTGCGGACCCTACAGGTTCGAGAACTATGTAGACATGACCGAGACACGTCTCATATCAATAACCAATAGCGGAACCTGGATGCTCATATTGGCTCCTACATATTCCACGAAGATCTTTATCGGTCAAGCCGCATAACAACATACGTTGTTCCCTTTGTCATCGGTATGTTACTTGCCCGAGATTTGACCGTCAGTATCTCAATACCTAGTTCAATCTCATTACCGGCAAGTCTCTTTACTCGTTCCTGATACATCATCCCGCAACTAACTCATTAGTTGCAATGCTTGCAAGGCTTATAGTGATGTGCATTACCGAGTGGGCCCGGAGATACCTCTCTGACATGAAGGAAATATGCCCTAGAGGCAATAATAAAGTTATTATTTATTTCCTTATATCATGATAAATGTTTATTATTCATGCTAGAATTGTATTAACCGGAAACATAATACATGTGTGAATACATAGACAAACAGAGTGTCACTAGTATGCCTCTACTTGACTAGCTCATTAATCAAAGATGGTTATGTTTCCTAACCATAACAAAGAGTTGTTATTTGATTAACGGGATCACATCATTAGTTGAATGATCTGATTGACATGACCCATTCCATTAGCTTAGCACCCGATCGTTTAGTATGTTGCTATTGCTTTCTTCATGACTTATACATGTTCCTATGACTATGAGATTATGCAACTCCCGTTTACCGGAGGAACACTTTGTGTGCTACCAAACGTCACAACGTAACTGGGTGATTATAAAGGAGCTCTACAGGTGTCTCCAAAGGTAGATGTTGTGTTGGCGTATTTCGAGATTAGGATTTGTCACTCCGATTGTCGGAGAGGTATCTCTGGGCCCTCTCGGTAATACACATCACATAAGCCTTGCAAGCATTACAACTAATATGTTAGTTGTGAGATGATGTATTATGGAACGAGTAAAGAGACTTGCCGGTAACGAGATTGAACTAGGTAATGGATACCGACGATCGAATCTCGGGCAAGTAACATACCGATGACAAAGGGAACAACGTATGTTGTTATGCGGTCTGACCGATAAAGATCTTCGTAGAATATGTAGGGCCAATATGGGCATCCAGGTCCCGCTATTGGTTATTGACCGGAGACGTGTCTCGGTCATGTCTACATTGTTCTCGAACCGTAGGGTCCGCACGCTTAAGTTACGATGACAGTTTCATTATGAGTTTATGTATTTTGATGTACCGAAGGTTGTTCGGAGTCCCGGATGTGATCACGGACATGACGAGGAGTCTCGAAATGGTCGAGACATAAAGATCGATATATTGGACGCTATATTCGGACACCGGAATGTTCCGGGTGATTTCGGATAAAACCGGAGTGCCAGAGGGGTTACCGGTGTTGGGGAACGTTGCAGAAAACAAAAATTTTCCTACGGTTTCACCAAGATCCATCTAGGAGTTCATCTAGCAACGAGTGATTAGATGCATCTACGTACCTTGTAGATCGCGAGAGGAAGCGTTCAAAGAACGGGGATGATGTAGTCGAACACGACGTGATTCAAATCACCGATGATCTTAGCACCGAACGGACGGTGC
This sequence comes from Triticum urartu, assembly GCF_003073215.2. Classification (NCBI taxonomy): domain Eukaryota; kingdom Viridiplantae; phylum Streptophyta; class Magnoliopsida; order Poales; family Poaceae; genus Triticum; species Triticum urartu. Next base: position 581,082,945 of record NC_053025.1, read on the forward strand.
CTCCGCGTTCAACACACGTACAGAACGGATGACGTCTCCTCCTTTCTTGATCCAGCAAGGGGGGAAGAGAGGTTGATGAAGATCCAGCAACACGACGGCGTGGTGATGGATGCAGGGCGTCACAGTAGCAGGGCTTCGCCTATACTACGAGAGAGAGACGTAACGGGGAGAGAGGAAGCACCAAAGGCTGAGGTATGAAATCCCTCCTCTCCCCCACTATATATAGGAGGGCCAAGGGGGGGTGGTGCGCAGCCTAGGAGATCCAATCTCCTAGGTGCGGCGGCCAGGGGAGGGTTTCCCTCCCCCCCAGGCACCTCGGGGTGCCTTCCACCACTTGGACTCCTCCTTGGTGGAAACCCTAGGCGCATGGGCCTAGTAGGGCTGGTGCCTTGGCCCATGTAGGCCAAGGCGCACCCCCTACAGCCCATGTGGCCCCCCGACTAGGTGGCCCCACCCGGTGGGCCCCCGGGACCCCTCCGGTGGTCCCGGTACAATACCGATAACCCCGAAACTTGTCCCGATGGCCGAAACAGCACTTCCTATTTATAATTCTTTACCTCCGGACCATTCCGGAACTCCTGTGACGTCCGGGATCACATCCGGGACTCCGAACAACATTCGGGTTACTGCATATACATATCTTCACAACCCTAGCGTCAACCGGAACCTTAAGTGTGTAGACCCTACGGGTTCGGGAGACAAGCAGACATGACGAGACGACTCTCCGGTCAATACCCAACAGCGGGATCTGATACCCATGATGGCTCCCACATGCTCCACGATGATCTCATCGGATGACCACGATGTCGAGGATTAATCAACCCTGTATACAATTCCCTTTGTCAATCGGTATGTTACTTGCCCGAGACTCGATCGTTGGTATCCCAATACCTTGTTCAATCTCGTTACCGGCAAGTCACTTTACTCGTACCGTAATGCATGATCCCGTGATCAACCACTTGGTCACCTTGAGCTCATAATGATGATGCATTACCGAGTGGGCCCAGTGATACCTCTCCGTTATATGGAGTGACAAATCCCAGTCTCGATCCGTGTCAACCCAACAGACACTTTCGGAGATACCTGTAGTGCACCTTTATAGTCACCCAGTTACGTTGTGACGTTTGATACACCCAAAGCACTCTTACGGTATCCGGGAGTTACACGATCTCATGGTCAAAGGAAAAGATACTTGACATTGGAAAAGCTCTAGCAAACGAACTACACGATCTTGTGCTATGCTTAGGATTAGGTCTTGTCCATCACATCATTCTCCTAATGATGTGATCCCGTTATCAATGACATCCAATGTCCATAGCCAGGAAACCATGACTATCTGTTGATCAACGAGCTAGTCAACTAGAGGCTTACTAGGGACATATTATGGTCTATGTATTCACACGTGTATTACGATTTCCGGATAATACAGTTATAGCATGAATAAAGACAATTATCATGAACAAAGAAATATAATAATAATCTTTTATTATTGCCTCTAGGGCATATTTCCAACAGTCTCCCACTTGCACTAGAGTCAATAATCTAGTTACATTGTGATGAATCACACCCATGAGTTATGGTGTTGATCATGTTTGCTCTAGGGAGATGGTTTAGTCAACGGATCTGCTACATTCAGGTCCGTATGTAATTTACAAATATCTATGTCTCCATTTGAACACTTTCACGAATGGAGTTGAAGCGACGCTTGATATGCCTGGTCTTCTGTGAAACCTGGGCTCCTTGGCAAGGCAATAGCTCCAGTGTTGTCACAGAAGAGAGTCATAGGGCCCGACGCATTGGGTATGACTCCTAGTCGGTAATGAACTCCTTCACCCAGACTGCTTCTTGTGCTGCTCCGAGCTGCATGTACTCCGCTCACATGTATCCCGGCCACGACGCTCTGGCTTGCAGTGCACCACTGCCTCCGCACATTCAACAATCACGTATCCGGTTTGTGACTAAGAGTCATTCCAGATCTGTGTCGAAGCTAGCGCGCAGAACCCTTTACGTGAGCTCCGGTCGACGGTCAAGTACCGGCAGAAATATACACGTGACCAGCGGTGACTTAGAGTCATCCAGATCTGAAGCTAGGACTAACCCTTTAAGTAGAGCTCTTCGTCACCTCCATAAACGAGAAACATTTCCTTAGTCCTTTTCAGGTACTTCAGGATATTCTTGACCGCTGTCCAGTGTTCCTTGCCGGGATTACTTTGGTACCTACCTACCAAACTTACGGCAAGGTTACATCAGGTCTGGTACACAGCATGGCATACATAATAGAACCTATGGCTGAGGCATAGGGATGACACTCATCTCTTCTATATCTTCTGCCGTGGTCGGACATTGAGCTGAGCTCAATTTCACACCTTGTAACACAGGTAAGAACCCCTTCTTAGACTGATCCATATTGAACTTCTTCAATATCTTATCAAGGTATGTGCTTTGTGAAAGACCTATGAGGCGTCTCGATCTATCTCTATAGATCTTGATGCCTAATATATAAGCAGCTTCTCCAAGGTCCTTCATTGAAAAACTCTTATTCAAGTAGGCCTTGAATGCTGTCCAAGAGTTCCTATATCATTTCCCATCAAAAGTATGTCATCTACATATAATATGAGAAATGCTACAGAGCTCCCACTCACTTTCTTGTAAACGCAGGCTTCTCCATAAGTCTGCACAAACCTAAACGCCTTGATCATCTCATCAAAGTGAATGTTCCAACTCTAAGATGCTTGCACCAGCCCAAAAATCGAGCGTTGGAGCTTGCACACCTTGTCAGCATTCTTAGGATCGACAAAACCTTCCGGCTGCATCATATACAATTCTTCCTTAAGGAAACCATTAAGGAATGCGTTTTGACGTCCATTTGCCATATCTCAATAATCATTAGAATTGTTTGGATTGTTTGATATGCCCCCCCATATGAAAAATATGTAATTGTTGGGTTAATTTTGGGTTTGATTTGTAAACGATTTATGTATTGATGTAGATAAAGAAAGATTTGGGTAATTGTTGTTGTTGGGTTGAAACAAAATTTTTTGAATTTATTTTTGCCATATGATTTAGATATGTTTTGTGTTTAAATAATTAATTTTAAAAAAAATAAATATATTCTTCCTTAAGGAAACCATTAAGGAATTTTTCTATTTGCCATATTTCATAATCGTAGAATGCGGCAATTGCTAACATGATTCGGACGGACTTTAGCTTCGCTACCGGTGAGAAGGTCTCATCGTAGTCAACCCCTTGAACTTGTCGATAACCCTTAGCGACAAGCCGAGCCTTTATAGATGGTCACATTACCATCCGCGTCTGTCTTCTTCTTAAGATCCATTTATTTCTATGGCTCGCCGTTCAACGGGCAAGTCAGTCAAAGTCCATACTTCGTTTTCATACATGGATCCTATCTCGGATTTCATGGCTTCTAGCCATTTGTCGGAATCCGGGCCCGCCATCGCTTCTTCATAGTTCGAAGGTTCACCGTTGTCTAACAACATGATTTCTAGGACAGGGTTGCCGTACCACTCTGGTGCGGAACGTGTCCTCGTGGACCTACGAAGTTCCGTAGGAGCTTGATCCGAAGTATCTTGATCATCATCATTAACCTCCTCTCTAATCGGTGCAGGCACCACAGGAACATTTTCCTGAGCTGCGCCACTCTCCGTTTGAAGAGGCAGTACTTCATCAAGCTCCACTTTCCTCCCACTTACTTCTTTCGAGAGAAACTCTTTCTCTAGAAAGGATCCATTCCTGGCAACAAATATCTTGCCTTCGGATCTGAGGTAGAAGGTATACCCAATGGTTTCCTTAGGGTATCCTATGAAGACGCATTTTTCCGACTTGGGTTTGAGCTTTTCAGGTTGAAGTTTCTTGACATAAGCATCGCATCCCCAAACTTTTAGAAATGACAGCTTAGGTTTCTTCCCAAACCATAATTCATACGGTGTCGTCTCAACGGATTTCGACGGAGCCCTATTTAAAGTGAATGCGGCAGTCTCTAAAGCATAGCCCCAAAATGAGAGCGGTAGATCGGTAAGAGACATCATAGATCGCACCATATCCAATAGAGTGCGATTACGACGTTCGGACACACCGTTACGCTGAGGTGTTCCAGGCGGCGTGAGTTGTGAAACTATTCCACATTTTCTTAAGTGTGTGCCAAATTCGTGACTCAAGTATTCTCCCCCACGATCTGATCGTAGAAACTTGATTTTCTGTCACGTTGATTCTCAACTTCACTCTGAAATTCCTTGAACTTTTCAAAGGTTTCAGACTTGTGTTTCATTAAGTAGACATACCCATATCTACTTCAAGTCATCAGTGAGGGTGAGAACATAACGATAGCCACCGCGAGCCTCAACACTCATTGGACCGCACACATCAGTATGTATGATTTCCAATAAGTTGGTTGCTCGCTCCATTGTTCCTGAGAACGGAGTCTTGGTCATTTTCCCATGAGGCATGGTTCGCACGTGTCAAATGATTCATAATCAAGAGACTCTAAAAGTCCATCTGCATGGAGCTTCTTCATGCGTTTGACACCTATGTGACCAAGGCGGCAGTGCCACAAGTATGTGGGACTATCATTATCAACCTTACATCTTTTGGTACTCACACTATGAACATGTGTAGTAATACGCTCGAGATTCATTAAGAATAAACCATTGACATCGGAGCATGACCATAAAACATATCTCTCATATAAATAGAACAACCATTATTCTCGGATTTAAATGAGTAGCCATCTCATTAAACGAGATCCTGATACAATGTTCATGCTCAACATGGCACTAAATAACAATTATTGAGGTTTATAAACTAACCCGTAGGTAAATGTAGAGGTAGCGTGCCGACGGCGATCACAATCGACCTTGGAACCATCCCCGACGCGCATCGTCACCTCGTCCTTCTCCAGTTTTCGTTTATTCCGCAGCTCCTGCGGTGAGTTACAAATATGAGCAACCGGCACCGGTATCAAATACCCAGGAGTTACTACGAGCACTGGTAAGGTACAAATCAATTACATGTATATCAAATTATACCTTTGGTGTTGCCGGCCTTCTTATCCGCTAAGTATTTGGGGCAGTTCCGCTTCCAGTGACCCTTCCCTTTGCAATAAAAGCACTCTGTCTCAGGCTTGGGTCCATTCTTTGACTTCTTCCCGACAGCTTGCTTGCCGGGCGCAGCAACTTCCTTGCCGTCCTTCTTGAAGTTCTTTTTACCCTTGCCCTTCTTGAACTTAGTGGTTTTATTCATCATCAACACTTGATGTTCCTTCTTGACTTCTACCTCTGCTGATTTCAGCATTGCAAATACTTCAGGAATGGTCTTTACCATCCCCTGCATATTGAAGTTCATCACAAAGCTCTTGTAGCTTGGTGGAAGCGACTGGAGGATTCTGTCAATGACCGCGTCATCCGGGAGATTAACTCCCAGCTGAGTCAAGCGGTTATGTAACCCAGACATAGTGAGTATGTGCTCACTGACAGAACTATTTTCCTCCATCTTACAGCTGAAGAACTTATCGGAGACTTCATATCTCTCGATCCGGGCATGAGCTTGAAAAACCATTTTCAGCTCTTCGAACATCTCATATGCCTCCATGTCTCTCAAAACGCTTTTGGAGCCCCGGCTCTAAGCTGTAAAGCATGCCGCACTGAACGAGGGAGTAGTCATCAGTACGTGTCTGCCAAGCGTTCATAGCGTCTTGGTTCTGTGGGACGGGTGGATCACCTAGCGGTGCTTGTAGGACATAATCTTTCTTGGCAGCTATGAGGATGATCCTCAGGTTCCGGACCCAGTCCGTGTAGTTGTTGCCATCGTCTTTCAGCTTGGTTTTCTCTAGGAACGCGTTGAAATTGAATACAACGTTGGCCATTTGATCTACAGGACATATTGTAAAGATTTTAGACTAAGTTCATGATAATTAAGTTCATCTAATCAAATTATTAATGAACTCCCACTCAGATTAGACATCCCTCTAGTCATCTTAAGTGTTACACGATCCAAGTCGACTAAGCCGTGTCCGATTAACACGTGAGACGGACTAGTCATCGTCGGTGAACATCTCCATGTTGATCGTATCTTCCATACGACTCGTGTTCGACCTTTCGGTCTCTGTGTTCCGAGGCCATGTCTTCACATGCTAGGCTCGTCAAGTTAACCCTAAGTGTTTTTGCATGTGTAAATCTTGCTTACACCCGTTGTATGTGAACGAAAGGATCTATCACACCCGATTAACACGTGATGCTTCGAAGCGACGAACTGTAGCAACGGTGCACAGTTAGGGGAGAACACTTCTTGAAATTTGTTGAGGGATCATCTTATTTACTACCGTCGTTCTAAGTAAACAAGATGCAAAACATGATAAACATCACATGCAATCAAATAATAATAGTGACATGATATGGCCAATATCACATAGCTCCTTTGATCTCCATCTTGGGGCTCCATGATCATCCTGTCACCGTCATACTCATCGACATGTAAGTTGTGATTCCTTGTATAATAGCATGAACATCTCATACATCACATATAGATCATTCATCATTCATCACAACTTTGGCCATATCATATCACAAAGCACTTGCTGCAAAAACAAGTTAGACGTCCTCTAATTGTTGTTGCAAGTTTTACGTGGCTGAATAGGGTTCTAGCAAGAACGTTTTCTTACCTACGTGAAAGCCACAACGTGATTTGTCAACTTCTATTTACCCTTCATAAGGACCCTTTTCATCGAATCCGCTCCAACTAAAGTAGGAGAGACAGACACCCGCCAGCCACCTTATGCAACTAGTGCATGTTAGTCGGTGGAACCGGTCTCACGTAAGCATACGTGTAAGGTTGGTCCGGGCCGCTTCATCCCACAATACCGTTGAAGCAAGATAAGACTAGTAGCGGCAAGAAAGTTGACAACTACGCCCACAACAAATTGTGTTCTACTCGCGCAAGAAGAACTACGCATAGACCTAGCTCATGATGCCACTGTTGGGGAACGTTGCAGAAAACAAAAATTTTCCTACTCGTTTCACCAAGATCCATCTAGGAGTTCATCTAGCAACGAGTGATTAGATGCATCTACGTACCTTGTAGATCGCGAGCGGAAGCGTTCAAAGAACGGGGATGATGTAGTCGAACACGACGTGATTCAAATCACCGATGATCAAGCACCGAATGACGGTGCCTCCGACGTTCAACACACGTCGGAACGGTGACGTCTCCTCCTTTCTTGATCCAGCAAGGGGGGAAGGAGAGGTTGATGAAGATCCAGCAGCACGACGGCGTGGTGGTGGATGCAGGGCGTCACAGTAGCAGGGCTTCGCCTATACTACGAGAGAGAGACGTAACGGGGAGAGAGGAAGCACCAAAGGCTGAGGTATGAATCTCCCTCCTCATCACTATATATAGGAGGGCCAAGGGGGGTGGTGCGCAGCCTAGGAGATCCAATCTCCTAGGTGCGGCGGCCAGGGGAGGGTTTCCCTCCCCCCAAGGCACCTCGGGGTGCCTTCCACCACTTGGACTCCTCCGTTGGTAAACCCTAGGCGCATGGGCCTAGTAGGGCTGGTGCCCTTGGCCCATGAGGCCAAGGCGCACCCCCTACAGCCCATGTGGCCCCCCGGGACAGGTGGCCCCACCCGGTGGGCCCCCGGGACCCCTCCGGTGGTCCCGGTACAATACCGATAACCCCGAAACTTGTCCCGATGGCCGAAACAGCACTTCCTATATATAATTCTTTACCTCCGGACCATTCCGGAACTCCTCGTGACGTCCGGGATCTCATCCGGGACTCCGAACAACATTCGGGTTACTGCATACACATATCTTCATAACCCTAGCGTCACCGAACCTTAAGTGTGTAGACCCTACGGGTTCGGGAGACAAGCAGACATGACCGAGACGACTCTCCGGTCAATAACCAACAGCGGGATCTGGATACCCATGATGGCTCCCACATGCTCCAGCGATGATCTCATCGGATGAACCACGATGTCGAGGATTAATCAACCCCGTATACAATTCCCTTTGTCAATCGGTATGTTACTTGCCCGAGACTCGATCGTCGGTATCCCAATACCTTGTTCAATCTCGTTACCGGCAAGTCACTTTACTCGTAACGTAATGCATGATCCCGTGATCAACCACTTGGTCACCTTGAGCTCATAATGATGATGCATTACCGAGTGGGCCCAGTGATACCTCTCCGTTATATGGAGTGACAAATCCCAGTCTCGATCCGTGTCAACCCAACAGACACTTTCGGAGATACCCGTAGTGCACCTTTATAGTCACCCAGTTACGTTGTGACGTTTGATACACCCAAAGCACTCTTACGGTATCCCGGGAGTTACACGATCTCATGGTCAAAGGAAAAGATACTTGACATTGGAAAAGCTCTAGCAAACGAACTACACGATCTTGTGCTATGCTTAGGATTAGGTCTTGTCCATCACATCATTCTCCTAATGATGTGATCCCGTTATCAATGACATCCAATGTCCATAGCCAGGAAACCATGACTATCTGTTGATCAACGAGCTAGTCAACTAGAGGCTTACTAGGGACATATTATGGTCTATGTATTCACACGTGTATTTACGATTTCCGGATAATACAGTTATAGCATGAATAAAGACAATTATCATGAACAAAGAAATATAATAATAATCCTTTTATTATTGCCTCTAGGGCATATTTCCAACAACCGGAACCCCCCGGGGAAGTAATGGGCCTTATTGGGCCTGAGGGGAGAGAGAGGGCAGCAGCCCAGGAGGTGGCGCGCCCCCCTCATGGGGAGTCCGAATAGGACTAGGAGGGGGGGCGGCCCCCCTTTCCCTCTCCCTCTCCCTCTCTTTCCTCCCCCCTCCCGATTCCTAGTTGGACTAGGAAAGGGGAGTCCTACTCCCACTAGGAGAAGGACTCCCCCCTCTCCTTGGCGCACCCAAGGGCCGGCCGGCCTCCCCCTTGCTCCTTTATATACGGGGGCAGGGGGCACCCTAGAACACACAAGTTGATCTTCGTGATCGTTCCTTAGCCGTGTGCGGTGCCCCCCTCCACGATATTACACCTCGATCATATTGTAGCGGTGCTTAGGCGAAGCCCTGCGACAGTTGAACATCAAGATCGTCACCACGCCGTCGTGCTGACGGAACTCCTCCCCGAAGCTTTGCTGGATCGGAGCCCGGGGAGCGTCATCAAGCTGAACATGTGCTAAGAACTCGGAGGTGCCGGAGTAACGGTGCTTGGATCGGTTGGACCGGGAAGACGTACGACTACTTCCTCTACGTTGCGTCAACGCTTCCGCTTCGGTCTGCGAGGGTACATAGACAACACTCTCCCCTCTCGTTGCTATGCATCACCATGATCTTGCGTGTGCGTAGGATTTTTTTTGAAATTACTACGTTCCCCAACCACGACAATCGGAGTGACAAATCCTAATCCCAAAATACGCCAACCCAACAAGTACCTTCGGAGACACCTGTAGTGCACCTTTATAATCACCCAGTTACGTTGTGACTTTTGGTGGCACACAAAGTGTTCCTCTGGTAAACGGGAGTTGCATAATCTCATAGTCATAGGAACATGTATAAGTCATGAAGAAAGCAATAGCAACAAACTAAACGATCAAGTGCTAAGCTAACGAAATGGGTCAAGTCAATTACATCATTCTCCTAATGATGTGATCCCATTAATCAAATGACAACTCATGTCTATGGTTAGGAAACATAACCATCTTTGATCAACGAGCTAGTCAAGTAGAGGCATACTAGTGACACTCTGTTTGTCTATGTATTCACACATGTATTATGTTTCCGGTTAATACAATTCTAGCATGAATAATAAACATTTATCATGATATAAGGAAATAAATAATAACTTTATTATTGCCTCTAGGGCATATTTCCTTCAGTCTCGCACTTGCACTAGAGTCAATAATCTAGTTCACATCGCCATGTGATTTAACATCAATAGTTCACATCACCATGTGATTAACACCCATAGTTCACATCACCATGTGATTAACACCCATAGTTCACATCGTCATATGACCAACACCCAAAGGATTTACTAGAGTCAATAATCTAGTTCACATCGCTATGTGATTATTACCCAAAGAGTACTAAGGTGTGATCATGTTTTGCTTGTGAGGGAAGTTTAGTCAACGGGCCTGCCATATTCAGATTCGCATGTATTTTGCAAATTTCTATGTCAACAATGCTCTGCATGGAGCTACTCTAACTAATTGCTCCCACTTTCAATATGTATCTAGATTGAGACTTTGAGTCATCTGTGTCAGTGTCAAAACTTGCATCGACGTAACCCTTTACGACGAACCTTTTGTCACCTCCATAATCGAGAAACATATCCTTATTCCACTAAGGATAATTTTGACCAATGTCCAGTGATCTACTCCTAGATCACTATTGTACTCCCTTGCCAAACTCAGGGCAGGGTATACAATAGGTCTAGTACACAGCATGGCATACTTTATAGAACCTATGCCTGAGGCATAGGGAATGACTTTCATTCTCTCTCTATCTTCTGTCGTGGTCGGGTTTTGAGTCTTACTCAACTTCGCACCTTATAACACAGGCAAGAACTCCTTCTTTGACTGTTCCATTTTGAACTACTTCGAAATCTTGTCAAGGTATGTACTCATTGAAAAACTTATCAAGCGTCTTGATCTATCTCTATAGATCTTGATGCTTAATATGTAAGCAGATTCACCGAGGTCTTTCTT
>NC_053025.1:581094682-581132904 GCF_003073215.2 Triticum urartu
GATAGGAAACTCAGATACATGTGTGGATACATAGACAACACCATGTCCCTAGTAAGCCTCTAGTTGACTAGCTCGTTGATCAATAGATGGTTGCGGTTTCCTGACCATGGACATTGGATGTCGTTGATAACGGGATCACATCATTAGGAGAATGATGTGATGGACAAGACCCAATCCTAAGCCTAGCACAAAGATCTTGTAGTTCGTATGCTAAAGCTTTTCTAATGTCAAGTATCATTTCCTTAGACCATGAGATTGTGTAACTCCCGGATACCGTAGGAATACTTTGGGTGTGCCAAACGTCACAACGTAACTGGGTGGCTATAAAGGTACACTACAGGTATCTCCGAAAGTGTCTGTTGGGTTGGCACGAATCGAGACTGGGATTTGTCACTCCGTGTAAACGGAGAGGTATCTCTGGGCCCACTCGGTAGGACATCATCATAACTTGCCGGTAACGAGATTGAACAAGGTATCGGGATACCGACGATCGAATCTCGGGCAAGTATCGTACCACTAGACAAAGGGAATTGTATACGGGATTGATCGAATCCTCGACATCGTGGTTCATCCAATGAGATCATCGTGGAACATGTGGGAACCAACATGGGTATCCAGATCCCACTGTTGGTTATTGACCGGAGAATGTCTCGGTCATGTCTGCATGGTTCCCGAACCCGTAGGGTCTACACACTTAAGGTTCGATGACGCTAGGGCTATAAAGGAAGTTTGTATGTGGTTACCAAATGTTTTTGGAGTCCCGGATGAGATCCCAGACGTCACGAGGAGTTCCAGAATGGTCCGGAGGTAAAGATTTATATATGGGAAGTCCTGTTTTGGTCACCGGAAAAGTTTCGGGGTTTATTGGTAACGTACCGGGACCACCGGGAGGGTCCCGGGGGTCCACCAAGTGGGGCCACAAGCCCCGGAGGGCTGCATGGGCCAAGTGTGGGAGGGGACCAGCCCCAGGTGGGCTGGTGTGCCCCCCCACAAGGGCCCAAGGCGCCTAAGGGGAGGAGGGGGGCAAACCCTAAGGGCAGATGGGCCTTAGGGCCCATGCCTGGTGCGCCTCCCTCTCCCCCTCCACCTGGCCGCCACCCAGATGGGATCTGGGGGCTGCCGCCACCCCTAGGGAGGGAACCCTAGGTGGGGGCGCAGCCCCTCCCATCCCCCTACATATACTTGAGGTTTGGGCTGCCCAAGACACACGAGTTCCTCTCCTTCTTGGCGCAGCCCTACCCCTCTCCCTCCTCGTCTCTTGCGATGCTTGGCGAAGCCCCGCTAGAGTACCATGCTCCTCCACCACCACCACGCTGTTGTGCTGCTGCTGGATGGAGTCTTCCTCAACCTCTCCCTCTCTTCTTGCTGGATCAAGGCATGGGAGACGTCACCGGGTTGTACGTGTGTTGAACGCGGAGGTGCCGTCCGTTCGGCACTAGGATCTCCGGTGGTTTGGATCATGACGAGTACGACTCCTTTAACCCCGTTCTCTTGAACGCTTCCGCTTAGCGATCTACAAGGGTATGTAGATGCACTCTCCTTCCCTTCGTTGCTGGTTTCTCCATAGATAGATCTTGGTGACACGTAGGAAAATTTTGAATTTCTGCTACGTTACCCAACAAACAGAATTATATATTCCGGGTACTGAAAGCACAGGTGTTCAATTACATCACACAAAAGCATAGAAAGTAGTATTACATTCATCCATACACACGGAATGATAGCAAGTTCCAAACACATAAATAAAAAGAGCACACCAAGGCACAAACAATACGATGTACGCTGACATATCTCAATCCATCACTCTCGCTGCATAAAAGCAAGGACACAAGGTCTTCACTTACCAGAGTTGGGTGGCGGAGCCCAAGCAACCGGTTGCGCCTTGGTAACTTTCACCACTGCCTTGCCCTTCGAGCCAGCATCAATAGGAGTTGCGAGCCCTAGAACGGCGATAGGGCCAGTAGCTGGTGCTGCAGGTGGTACTTGAGCCGATGGCGCCGCCGGAGGTGCTTCTGATGCTGCAGATGGTACTTGAGCCGATGGCGCCGCCGCAGGTGCTTCTGATGCTGTAGGTGGTACTTGAGCAGATGGCGCCGCCGCAGGTGCTTCTGGTGCTGCAGATGGTACTTGAACAGATGGCACCGCCGCCGATGCTTGTGGTGCTGCAGGTGGTACTTGAGCCAATGTTGGTGCAGCTTGAGCCATTGGAGTTGCTTCAGTAGATGGTGGCACTTGTGGACTCGCACCAAAGATGGCATCAAGCCCAATAGAGCAGCTGGGTGGCGTAAAATTACCATCGTATTCTCCAGCTCCAGGGGTGCTCGACTCCAATGTAGGGTCAGCTACTGCTTCAAACACCACAAGTAACACACAAATAAGGAAAAAATGCATCAGGAAAACATGTAGAGGACATTGTATTTGTTAGTGCCAAAACATTAACTTGAGTTATCAAGGATTAAACAGACAAGTTATCAACATAAGAAAGTTAAGTTACCAACCTGTGCCAACAGGATTATGGGCATCATTCTCTTGACCTCCAGCTGTAGCCGTATCAATAGGCATATTGACTGGGGTACCTCCCACAACTTTCTCAGTGTCACGAACGGCTACAGCGGAAAAAGATTCAACACATCGTCAACATAAAACATCATAAAATACAAGAAACAAAAAAACAAAGGCGATGGCTAACAAAAATACCTTCACCTCCATCATGCACTATATTTGGGACGACTTTATTTTCACATTCAACAGCCACAACCACGCTGGCGATATCTTCAACAACAGCAGTAACAGTTGCCGCTGCAGCAAGCTGAAAAACAGCATCATCAGAAACACCAGCCGATGTCGCCGCAACAGCATCAGATGCGCCCTTGCTAGATCCTGCTGCTTTTTCAGACGGAGATGTCGCCGTGGGTGATTCATCAAGATGGATAACTTCTATTTTCTCCGATGACGTTGTCTGCGACAATGTTGCCCTTAGTCGTGGAGAGGATCTGGTCTTGGCGAATTTCACCTTTTTCACAACAGTTTTATCTTTTGAATGACTGTTGTCAAACCTAAGTTACCACATGTTTCAAACAAAAAAAGATGTCACATACTTCATGTATAAGTAGCATCCAAGGAAAATATTACAGAGTTATCAAGGACTATAAATATAAAGTTATCAAATGATATGAACAAAAAAACCAACAATTAGTTTTGAATAACTGCAAACTAGAAAGGTATGTGAACACCTTTTTCCTGATACACTTGGTGAACCCTTTGCAGCAGCAACTTGTTTCATAGGTGCATTGAATGAAAAAATAATCAAATGTTACAAGCACATACACCTATAAAGATTGGTAACTCTAAATAATCAGGGGGGCAAAGTTGAGTTATCAATGTCCATCAAAATAAGTTATCAGACAACAATAACAAAATAACCATCTTGCTGGTATGTGTAAAACAAAAATATAGTTTCAATGCACATGAGAACAGTATAGAAAATCAGAAAAGAACTACTGAACATGAACGAAAGTAAGAATGTGAATACCTTTTCACTGGTTCAATCCCTGAATCCTTAGCAGCAACAGATTGTTTGCCGGGTGCCCTGCAAAGGAAAAAAAGCAAGTTAATTACCAGCATGAAATTACCTAAACTACCTTACTCAAACAACTGTATTTACCATGTTGTTTCAGGCACATAATTGATAAAAAAGACCATGGAAATAATCATTCACCTGCGTGGGGCCTCCTTCCGCACGGTGGATAGTGGGACGGATACACTGGTTCCCTTTTCAGCCACAGGTATACCAAGCTCCTGGACCACAACTTTCTTCACATCTAAATGAATCTCCGATGCTGACAGTGCAATTGGTGAAGACGGCCTTTGCGATGGGCTGGGAGGCACAACTGGTGAAGTTGGACGGGGGGTGATGGCACAGTTGGTGAAGCTGAACGGGAGGGTGATAGCAGCCTCAGTTTCTTGCGCCTCTGATAAGCCAAATTTTTCACAAGCTGAGTACCACACCGCTTGACAGAAGATTCAGTGGCCGCCTCAGCTTGCGTATCTGTCAGACCTTGCTGGCTAAGCCCTCCATCACCTGATTCAACGGATGCTGCATGAGATGTGCGAGTGAGTATGATCTGAGACTCATTGAGGTTATCATCGACAGGGCGGACAGGCGTGTCTTCAACATTTGCTCCTGTGCCATCATGAGCTTTGATAGTTGCACCATCTAGATGTGTGGTGTCATCATCAGCTGGACCGCTGCCCGTATCTACATCCACGGTACCACTTCCCGAAGCAACAAAAGGATCTTTACTGCGACGACGAACAACTCGATAGTCCATATCATCATCGGAGTCAGCGTCAGAATCAGAATCATTGCCTCCGTGATACTCGTCATCACTGTCAGAATCTTCAGTAACATTCTTTCCAGGGCTTTCTGGCCGCCTGCCTTGCGATGAGCGCGTAGTCCTTGACGTCGTACGGGCGGCAGAAGAGAGAACGTTCAATCCAGCATCTAGCTGACGGGATGCATCTGAATGGCCCTCATCATCTAAAGCGGTGAATGATTGCACAAGATTGCCTATGATGCCAGCCATGGCGGACATGAACCGAGCAACTATTTGAGTTGATTTGGAAAATTTCTGTTCAGCATAAAAATACAAAAAAATAGAAATAACTAGTAAGTTATCACCAAAATGCAACAAAAGTTATAGTGAGTTAATAAAAAAGCACACACAAAAGAACAATACCAAAAACAAATGTGTGGTGTCGTTGCAGTAAACAAATGAATGTATTCATGATTTAGCAAAAAATGAGTCACCATGAAAATGAAGATCAATATACGAGAAAGCTAAAACAACACAGTTAGATATCAGCAAAAAAAATTAAGTTATCTAAGAATCATAACAAGAAATGCAACCAAAGTTATCATGATATCAAGTTATCACAGGAATGCAACAAAGTTATCAAGGCATTACACTAAGAATTATCACATGGTTGCATCATAATTATTATCCTTTATAGAGGATATGACACATTGGAAACAAACAAATTAGTAAAGAGTGTCAAGTTGGCATCAAAAGAGGGTCACCACATTTAGTGCAACAAATAAGTTATCAGCCAATGAAAGAACATAAAACAGCAGAAAAAATCAAGAAACTAGGTTACATGCTCACCTCCTGACTGCAGCTTGGGGCAGTATGAACACGCATAAACTTGTCAAGACCTTCCAGACCACCAAACAGACAGAAATTCATGCCAAACTCAGGCTTCAACTGGAAAAAAATGTAGCGACATGTCAGATAAGTAACAACAAAAAACAATGAAAAGAAAATGCAGTTGCAAAGCAGTGTGTGAACTGAAAAACATAGATATAGATTATCGGTAGTTTCCCGAAAGAAACTTTGTCAGCCTGAGCATCCTTGTTGAGGACAAGAGTTATCAGCTTCTTTGTCCAGACATTGATGGGAAAAGGACCATCAGGCAATACGATGCCAAGTCCAGAAAGATCAATCGCATGAATGTACAGTAGCTGACAAGAAAAATACAAGCGTCATGGTAAACACAAACAAAAATCAGACACAATATGACAAAGAAATGACAAATGACAAAAGAGAAGGTAAGAGGAAAGCATCGTCACTTACATTGTAGAAGAGAAGGCAACCCCTGGTAGGCTTGCGTTTCAGCGGCGCCTTGTGTAGTTCATCAGCAATAAATTTGGACCAATTGAGGTTTTTAATACCATCGATGTCCCGCTGCAAGTTAAAAAACAAAAAGAAACTGAAGTTCACCGAATGCACCACAAAAAAATATGAAAGTTACCACACTGACATATAGTAAAGTTATCAGGCACACAATAAAGAAAATGACATGATTACAAAAAAACTTACCAGCACAGCATACCATCGGGGGCTAATTTTGTTGGAGGTGGTAGGGGCAATGACTGTATTCCCCGCAAGCAGAAGCCACATACGCTTGAAAGTATCATCAGAATTTTTAGAACCCTTTATGAGATCAACGAGATCAGTCATTTTAGGGGCATATCCAAGCTCGCCAAACTACTCAAGCCCTAACTCAATATCAGTTTCAGTAGGGAGGTTGTAAGGGACATCCTTCCCTCCACGCGGCACGCCCATAACACGATGCACATATTCCTCATTGACCGGAAGCCTGCCTCGGCCTGGTACGACCACCTCATGCGAATTGGGTTCGTAGAGATCAGCAAGCCACACACTGAGATTGTTGAATAGATGGTCACACTGGATATTCCGAAGGCTAGTTAAATCCATATCATCAATGGCAGCCTTCCTGTCATCATTCATGTCCTTGCATGCTAGAAGAAGCGAACTGGGTGAGGCTCTGTTCCGCGGAGGAGGGCGTTTCGCCTTTTTCGAAGGAACCTCATCGATTCCGTCACCATCTCCTTTGCGCTTCCTCGGCATTGTCTCCCTGACACATAGGAAAAAAAGCGAATGAAACCATTAGATGACTTTGAAACACTGATAACACATTTAACTGCAACATTTATAAAACTGGTGTTTGACAAAGCAATAATACAGTTGATAAAAGAAAACAAGCAAACTGCAATTGATTCATCACACCTGCTAAAAAAATTTAAAACAGATGACACAGGTATACAAAAGCATGTGTGACTGATAATTAAGGCACAATGCAATTGGCAAGTTACAACCAAATTACCACTGATAAAAAATAGCATTCACACATGTTCATTAATAAAACAACCAGACAAATGAATGAGAAATGAGCATTGTGCTGCATGTAGTTAGACTAGAAAACTACTGGTAACTACAGTAACATGACAGTGGTAAGTGTAATACAATCATCATGATAATTTAACCATAACAAAGACACCACCGATAAATAGCAGTGTTTCAGCATCTGGTAATTTGAGTGCAATGTCATTGGCAAGTTCAATATAAACATCATGATATTTGAACATAACAAGAGATCACAAGAAAATCAAGCATTGTAAACTACTGATAACTACAGTAACATGACAGTGGTAAGTGTAATACAATCATCATGATAATTTAACAATAACAAGACACCACCGATAAATAGCAGTGATTCAGCATCTGGTAATTTAAGTGCAAATGTCATTGGCAAGTTCAATATAAACATCATGATATTTGAACATAACAAGACATCACAAGAAAATCAAGCATTGTAAACATGCTAATTGGAGCACCACAAAGCCTAATCAATAGACACACCGCATCAAACAAAAACCAACATAAAACAACATTATGTGAAAAAACTTAGGATTACTTTTCAAATACTCAGCCACTGATGCACAACTTGAAATCCATAAACACCAAACACTATTGGATGTCCTAAACATCCACATCCACAACACTAACACCAGACCAAAATCCTTATTAGAACCGACCACGCTTGCCACCACTAACACCTATCCACACCCACGCTTACCACAAATTAAACGAGATGTCCGGGCCATATTGAACTAGAAATAGAAGGCGACCTAATCTAACCTAATAGCAACAACAACGGCCAGAATCGAAGGATCCGAGCACCAAAAATCAAGGGCGAAGCATGAAGGCGGAGCAACAGGAAATACAGAGCGGGGCGGGTGTGTGGGTGGGAGGAGGGGGGATGCGCTGCTCAACGCCGACTCAGAAACTAGAAGCCGGCCTTAATCTAACCTAATGGGAACAACAAATCACCGGATTCGAAGGCTCCGTGCACCCTAAATCAATGGCGGACCGGCGGCAGAGCAAAACAGGAAGGAAACAGAGGTGGGGAATGCGTTCCTCACCGCAGATTCAGACGCCGTCCGCCGCGAACCGGAACGCGCCACCACCAGGAACCGTCACGGATGAGGGGGAGGGGGAGCGAGAGGGGACTGGGAATGAAAACCGCAGCAGCAGAGGAGGAAGAAATAAATGCGGGCGAGGAGGGAGAGGGGGCGAGTGGGGATCGTGCGCATTGGGCGAGACGGGCGGTTTCGGACGGGCCCACCTGTCATCGACTGAGCACAGGCGTAACGGCTAGCGCCACGCGCGCTGCGCGCAACAGGGACGACGCGGGGCGTTGGATGCGGATCGAACGGCTATCGCTTCGTACGCGCCTGTTGCAAACCACCAGTCGACTGGTGGATAGATTTCTCGTTTTCTATAATCTCATTGCTAATCTCTTCTATCCAAACAACCACTAAGCGCCAGTCCAAGCACCCAGGCCTTCCTAGCTCGTTCTCCTCTTGCAGCCTGGCCCAGTTGCTGCAGTCTACCAAACACGTCGGGTCTGATGCATCATGCATTTTGTAGATAGACGGGAGAGATATGTGTGAAGTGAGGAGTGAATTTATCACCACCATCACCAACTCTAATTTACAAGGCATAGTAGAGATTTGTTTTAGTGTAGGTATAATAGAGATAGTAGAGATGACGCCCAATCTTAAGTTTGTTGAGTAGAGATAGAGAAGTACTTCCAACGTTTTTTTCCTCTGTGATGAAGTACATCCAAATCCAACTTCATTAACCGCTCAAAGAACAGTCTAGTACTGCCACATATTGACACCTTTCTTGTCGACGGACCGAACTTCTTTGTTCAGTGCATCGTTTGCTAATAGAATAACCAAACGGATCCTAACGAAGGAAGCTCGTCAGGCGACGGGGACACTGGTTTTTCCCGTCCTACGGCCGGCGACCCTGACGACGACGGGGCTCCTGACGCGGTGGCGGCGGCGCCCGGCGCCGTCCGACCACACGATCTGCCCGAACACGTACTCGCCGGGCAAGAAACGCCCCGTCCTGGCCCTGAACGTCACGGCGAACTCCTTCTCCTCCCCGGCCGCGGCGAACTCCAGCCGGCTCGGGCGCACGGTCACGGACACGCCGCGCGGCGCGCGGACCCGCACGTCGTACGCCGCCGGCGCCGCGCCCACGTTCCGCACCCGCCTCGTGACGGTGCGCGGCTCGCCGGAGGCGGACATGTGGGGCACCGTGACGGACGGGTAGTTGAGGTCCTCCGGCCTCCGCGGCGTCTCCGGGCAGGCGCGCGGGCCGCCCATGAACGTGCCGATCACGGTGGAGTTGTAGCCCAGCGCGCAGAGGAAGTGGAGGTAGTCCGTGGCGTTGGTGTCGTAGACGAGGCCCGGGTCGGCGGCGCGGTTGGGCTGCACGTGGCCGGCGCCGTAGGCGAAGGGCGTGGCGCGCAGGAACGACGAGTTGCTCATCGGCCTCCGCGTGTTGTCCTGCACCCTGGCTGCACAAGGCCAAAACGACGACAACTCTTTTTGTCAGCGCGCGGCAGCAGCAAGAGATTGGTCTGAAATGTCACGTTAATTTGTACCGGTGGTCATGATGGCGGACTTGATGGCGGCGGGGCTCCAGTCGGGGTGGAGGGCCTTGAGGAGGCCGGCGATGCCGGCGACGTGCGGACAGGACATGGAGGTGCCGGACTCGGAGTTGAAGAGGACGCGGCGGCTGTCGAAGGTGAGGCCGGTCGGGCCGGCCAGGCCGGTGAACGCCGCCAGGATGCTCACCCCCGGCGCGGTGATGTCGGGCTGCGACACATATGGTAAGATGCTCAGCATGGTTGTGATGTTACTAGACGATTATTAAGGCACGAGCGAGTTGGTGAGAGAAAAGCCGGACGGACCTTGAGGATCTGGGGAGTGACCGTGTTTGGGCCCTGAGAGGAGAAGGCGGCCATGAACGGCGCCGGCTTCGTCTCCAGCGCGGTGTTTGGCAGGGTGATGTAGCCCGACGCAGACCTGCATGACATTTTGATGTTGTGGATTCAAAAAATGGTCGAGCAAAAAAACGATTGGCCCATACAGGTCTCGAACCTGTGACCTTCGCGTTATTAGCACGACGCTCTAACCAGCTGAGCTAATAGGCCCTGTTGGTAGTGACGTCGAAACAATTATAACATATCTGAGATCATACCTGGTTGAATTCAAGTAGGCGAGCAGCGCGACTCCGTCAGAGTAGGTGATGTGGGTGGCCGGGAGCACGTGCGCGTCGGCGATCATCTCGTTCCCGGTGGCCTCGTCGTTCGCCAGCACCAGCCCGACCCCGCCGGCACGATGCACCGCCTCGCCTTTCTCCACTCGCGCGTTCTTCCCTCGCATGCACACCACGATCTTCCCCCTCACTTTCTTCTTGTCCAGCGACCCCTCGATGCACAATTGCCTGCAATGATAACATAACATGGTTACAGTTTCATCTCTGACAAATCATTGCAAGTAAATTTCAGCAGCAATTTGATCGTGTTTTCTTACGCTTGGGCCACTGTTGCATCTTCTGCCTTGGCTTCTACAGAGCTGATCAGCCGGTAATGCTTGTTGGCAGGCAGGGGCACCGGCGACAGGCTCTGTCCCTGAGCAAAAGATAAAGTGTTACATTACCACGGGAGAGATGGACACATAGCAGACTCGACTGAAGATAACTCGGGCAGAAGCAACATACTTTGATCTGCTTCTTGTTGCCGAGGACCAGGTACGCCGGGAACTCGCGGTCCATGGTGCTGGCCCCGACGGTGACGAGCCACGGCGCGGTGTTCGACACCGTGCCGGCCCCGGGCCCGGAGTTCCCCGCCGAGGAGACCACGGTGACGCCGTTCCTGACGGCGTGGAACGACCCGATGGCGACGCCGTCCCTGAAGTACTCCGTGGGCGCGCCGCCGAGGGAGACGGAGAGGACGTCCACGCCGTCGTGGATGGCGGCGTCGAAGGCGGCGATGATGTCGGCGTCGAAGCACTCGCTGCCGTTGACGGGGCGCCAGCACACCTTGTACGCCGCGACGCGCGCGCCGGGGGCGCCGCCCTTGGCCGTGCCGTTGCCGTAGCCGAACAGGTTGGCGCCCGGCACGAAGCGGCCCGCGGCGGTGGACAGCGTGTGCGTGCCGTGGCCGTCGCTGTCCCGCGTGCTGGCCGGGCTCGGGCTCGCGCCCGCGCCCGCCCGCCCCACCGTCGCCGCGTACCCCTTGTTGAAGTACCGCGCGCCGATCAGCTTCCTGCATGCGGCGCGCGCGCTCATCACAATCACAATCACGATTCACAGCCACAGTTCACGTCAACGCCGTGCATGAGACGCCATGATGAGCCGCTTGAAAGGTTAAGCTAATAATTGTGTACTAACTATCAGCAACACCATGATGTTTCCAGGAGAATCTTGCTTGGAGGAGCAGAAGCCAACGGGTGATTTGAAGGAGGAATTTCCTCGGTGTGATGAGGATGGTCCTAGCGTGCGTGCATGCGGACAAGATCGCACTCTTGGCATGTTTCCTCCCGCGACTGCGTTTCATCAGGCACGCTGCATTATAGGTTGTCGAGCGAGCGGGTTGGCCTGGCCCTAGCCGCGGCAGATGATCGCACATCACATGGTAAGCTCGCGCAGGAGCCATGCATGGACCCCGACGCAGAAAGGGTGGAGAGCGAAGCCAAGCTTGCGCTGTGCGTGGACCAGGGCGCCCTTTTGGAGCTTTTCGGAGGTCTGAACGAAGAGCGTGGTGCCTAGCGGCTTGCTCATCAGCTGCTCGTGGATCGATACGGTACCTGAAGCAGGCCGATCGAGCTGGATGCAAACAGGGGATGCGTAGGGACAAGCACGATGCCCGGGGCAACATGTAATCATGGGAAAGCGCAGGGCAGAGAGACGGAGGAAATCTCTCTGGTAGGCCGGGATGCATGCAGTTGAGTCGGGCTCTAATTTTGAAGCTGAATCATGGCTGCAATCTGTGGCGCCACCACACTGACCCTGGCAGCCAACAGCGGAAAGGTGCCATCGATCTGTTGAGGATGCGAGCTCTGCCCCCTGCCTACGCTCGCTCACATGCATGCCTCGCGGCGTGGACTGGTGGACTACTGGTAGGGGCAGATGCTCAGCGGAAAGGAGGGCAGGAGAGGCACGTTTGTGCAGAGGCAAGCATGCTAGTGCGCTAGTACAGTGCAGTGCTAGAGGTTTTTTGTTTTAGTTTATTTTCCATTTCGCACCTTGTTAGCATGGCGGCACACCGGCAATAGTGCAATGCCAATACCATGTGTCTGAAACTTGCATGGGCATGGCTGACTTTTTCTTGTGGTTATGTTGCACAGTTCCAGCGGTTTCAGACATTGTTAGCATGAGCATTTACCACTGATGCACTGCCCGTTCGTAGCCTGATTAGGCCAGCACAACTCTACTTCAGTTTAAGCCTATTATTCAGAATCAGAAGAGGCACAAGTGTATACTACTAGCCTGGCTCCAAGTCCTAGGGCACGGCATGTCGAGATCGTTGCTTAAAATAACCATAGCCCATAGGCACTTGCCTGAACTTATGGGACAAATCTTAGTTAGGTCAAGACATGTCTCTCGAACCGCAGTCGACCTCTTGTCACTAAAGAAGACAGCCAGTAGGTGGGGTAATAGTTAGTTTACGCTCTACAAAGCCCTGTACATTGCACAGCGACAGTGGTCAAGTCAAGCCCACGTTGGCGAAACGCTAAACAACACGAACCAACCAACGCCCGGACAAAAACCAAACCACGTCGGGATAACGCACGTACTACAGAGCTTGAACCGCCGCGCCCGAGGCGACGCATGGAGGCACGGAGGGCCGTGTGCCCGTGCGGCGTGAGCAGCCGCTAGCTGCAGTGCAGACGGTATACTTACTCTAGAGTGCAAGCAAAGGAGAAACGGAGGGGAGGAGGAGGGAAACGCGCGCACGGACGGACCTGTTGCAGCGGACCTGGGCGTCGTCGGAGGAGGACTGGTCGTGGCAGACGCCCCGCCACCGCGCCGGCACCGGGCCCATGCCGTCGTCGCTGAAGCTGCCGGCCTCCGGCCACACCCCTGCATGCATGAACCGGTGTAAACATAAGTTAGTTTCAGTCACATGCATGCGTGCGTGCGTGCATGCCGGGCGGTGGCCCCGCGCTGCGTGGTATAGTAGCAGGAGTAGCGTGGTCGCCGGAGCCGGGGGCCGTGGATGAGGAGGGATTTGACTCGGCGTCCCGGATTCCCTGTCGACGACGCCGGGCCTGTCGCCCTCGCCCGACCTGTGCAAGCGCGCCAAGCAGCAGCAGCCCCGCGTGGAGGAGTGGACTTGTGATGCACGCTTTGAACGCTGCCCTGTCCCTCACTCACAGTAACAGACTAGGGCCTCTTTTCTTTTGGTGTGTAGGAATTTTGTAGTAATCTCATAGGATAGAATTTGTATAGGGAAAATTTCTTTAGAACCCTCCTATTCCTGTGAAGGAATTCTTACTATCCTTCACATTTTATAGAAAAATAAACATTAGACTAAACTGAATAAAAAAAATTATATAATGTAAATCAAAGAGTTTCTTCTTTTCTATTCCTATTCATAGGATTTTATATACATGTCATCTCATTTTCTATAGCTTTCCTATTCCTATGATTTTTCTATCATATAAACCAAAGGAGGCCTAGGTACTTCATCGGGCGGTTGCAACCCTGTTAGCACCATTTTCACTTGAAGAACGAGATAACATTTTCTCGAGAAAAACAAGATGAAACATTTGCCTCCAAGGAGATCGTAAAAATACCAGTGGCACCAATGAGATTTTCTGACACCTGCACTGCTAGGACCCAAGCGGCCTTTGAACTACGGCCGTGGTAGTTCCGAGTCCCAACGGCTCATAAAAAACCGGCTCAAGGCAAGCGCAGGGCCGTGATAAATCGTTCCTCAGCGGCGAGCCTGCCATCCATCCACCAGGAACACGGGAGGCCAAAAGCCGAAACCGCTGTGCGTCTGGGTCAGATTCTCGATTCCGATTGCAATGCAGTCGCAGGCAGCGGCTGCGCCTGCGCGCTCTGCGTGCACCGCACCGCACACACCCGCTGCACAGAGCGCAGGCACCGGCTGCCTGCCTGGTGCCTATACGCTACACCTACACGGGTCGGGTCGAGCCGTGCCAGAAACTGGACCGCTGTTTTGGTCTGATCCATTTACAGTGTCTACTCTACTCTATACTGCTGAGAGGGATGGCCATTTACTACTGTACTGACGTCAAGAAATGGAGTGAATCTCACCACCGGGTGGCATTTTTCAAGTTCTTGGGCCCAAAATGATCAGCACCGGCTGACTCGGCGAGTAATAATTTGTGAAACACGGCGAAGAGATCATGTACGTACCGGTGTCTAGGTTGCCGATGATGACGCCGTCGCCGTACCTTGCCTTGGCCCAGATGGAGTCGGGCCTCACCCGGCCGTCCTTCTCCATCCCGAGGAACTCCCATGACCGGGTGGTGTGCAGCTTATGCCCTCTGTTGGGGAAAACAGAGACGACGCTCGGGTGCTCTGCACGCGCAGCGTAAACACACGGCTTAATACCAAGAACCCATCGAAAACAGAATCCCACACCCAGCAAAAACCACATGCAAGCGCCGTGTAGATGGAAATATAAATTATCCAGTAGTGCAGGAAGAAGACAAGCGAAGAATAAGACGATGAAGAGTTGAGACGCACTTGAGATCTGCATTGCGTCTTCCTCCTCCAGCGTGGCGGCGAAGCCATTGATGTACCTGGTGTAGGAGTAGAAGATGGCGTCCTGCGCCTTCTCCTCGCTGCATGGATTGCCTCCAGATGTTAATCTACAAGTTTGCAGTGATCGGCTGGAGGGTGCTTGGATTCGACTCACTTACCTTCCCAGGACGGAGCCCAAGAACTGGTAGTGGGAGTTCTTGGCGCGTTCCTGGTTGGAGGCGAGCGCCGCGCCCTCTCTGCCATGCGAGTGGCATCCGAGGTACACAACATACGACTGCAGCAAATCGGCAAACCTTTACCACCAGCTGGAGTAAAACACGAGGAGAAGCGAACCAAGAAGAAGATGGCCAAGAGCTAGCAGCCAGCCACCGGCCGCTCCACTCGCCTTTATCTCGGCAGAGGCCGGGCGCTGCAGCAGCGCGAGGCCGCAGACCAGCAGGAGCACCGGAGCAAGAGGAGGAGGAGCACGGGGGCTCCTCTTCTTCACGGAGGAACGCATGCTGCCGCGCATCTCCTTTTCCGACGGTGCACTGAGTACTGGATGATTGTTGTTGTCGAGAGGGGATTGGGGATGGATTCGGGGCCGGGGTCGGTTCTTGGGGCGCTGCGAGGCAATGGGTACTTGGGAAGGAATGTGCCTGGTCTTCATGATGGTTTTTTATAGCGGCGTGGGGGGCGAGTTTTGTCCTCTCTCTTCTCTCTGTAACTGAAAGTGTGGGAGCTTTTGTGTGCGCCAAAAGGGCCTTTTGGCCAGGAGCAGCGGCGTGCCTTTCGGTTCAGTTATTATTTCCGCAGCACCCTCCCTCGGCTGTGGTGGCATACGGAAGCCTTTTTGGCAGGTTTTAACTCAAGATATGGCGATGATGAGCGAGTGATGTGCTCGGCTCGTGTCATGGATAGATGCCAACTCTTGAATACTGCATATCCATTTGGAGAGATTTTTGGATGCTGCTGCTATTTATGTTCTGCAGTAACGTTCCACCGGCCACCTATGGGTTGTTGTTGCGTTTGCTCAGAGTTTGTTTGGAAAATGGCGTTTTCTTCATAATATAGAGAGCGCATTTCGGTTCGAGCGTACATCATGTGGTGACACGCAGGGAACCAAAACAGAGGAGAGTAGTTCGTGTATCCCTAGACCTTGGTTCCTGATAATGGGTTCATGCCGACCCTAAATGGTGAAAAAACAGAAAAAGTGACCGCATAGGGTTAATTCCGACTTTTCGTCGTGCACAAATAAGGATGAAAATAATACTCCTATGTGGTGATTAGTAAGGAATATAAATGAAACAAATTACTATTGACGAGAGTTGGTGGTCTTCATGATGGTTGCTTCTCCACCAATGGATACAAATCGGTAAGGAAATAAATACATAATTGATGTATACTAGTAATGTGGTTAATTAATGATATTAATTCTGTAATCTTCATCTCGTTCAAATAAGAAATGAAATAATATTTCATTGATGGCTCATAATAAATAAGGGAATGACAAAAGAATAATTAATAATACTGATATTTGATATGAGATTTTTTGACGTATGTGCACAAACAAGGAAAAAAATAACGCATCATTAACACATCATGATAAGTAAGAAATTTAATAAAAATGGAAAATTAATAGAAAGATATTATCACGGTATTACAACATCCATCGTCGTCTGGCTAGACACAATGTGATATAATCATGAGATGTTGAAATAGGGAAATGAGAAAAGATAACAAAACAGGCAACGAGGATAACGGTGCACATTGATCAAGAGTTGTTTCACAGGGATGCCGATAAGTCTTGCTTCGGGTTTTGTAAAGTATAACGAAGGAAAAGAGTCACACAGGAATAAGAGGTCCACTATTGCAACACATGTGGATACCGGCAGAGAGATCATACATTTGATCTTTCGTGCGAGGGAATAATTCTTGCGGTTGGGAGCTTAGAAATCCTAGCAGTGGGGAATCGGCATCAACTCACTTCACCAACTCTCTTCTCCGTTGTGTTCTTGTTTGTGAGCAATCTAATCTACACACAATCATTCATTTCATCTTCATAGTGATTCTGGGGTGTTTCGTATGTGCGAGTTTCTTTTTTGTTCTACTAAGTTTCACTTCAGAATCTAGTTTGTATTGATAGCATATGTGATTACAAATATATTATGAACACATGACATCTTAACAATTTTTTCCGTAAAATACAAACATTTTATTTGTAAATCATCTCTCTAGCTTTAGAGGTTGCATGACAAAAGCATGAAGATACATCTAGCCATACGATCCATTTGTGGTACGGTATAAAACTAGAAGTGGTCTTTTACCACCATCTATATTACATAATACTCCCTCTGTTTCTTTACATAAGGTTTTTTTTTCAGCACAGTGACCAAGGCACATAAATATAAAGAAGTTAGGAAAAAATTACCCTTGGCAAATTTATTGGTTAGTGGCAAGTACTCCCTCTGTTCCAGAATATAAGGTGTATTGATTTCCATTCAAGTCAATCATTTGAAAGTTTGACCAAGATTATAGAATAAAATATCTACATCCACAATATCTATTAGATAAAATATGAAACTACTTATCATGATGGATCAAATGATATAAATTTGGTATTGTGGATATTGATATATTTTTCAAAAAAGTTGATCAAACATGCACAAATTTGACTTTTCAAAAAACAAATTCATGGAGGGAGTAAATCAACTAGTCTACGAAATTAAGAAATAGGAGTACATGCAAGCGAGAGAGGATATTTTCCTTCTTTTGCTACAAGAAGAGACACAGACAATCGGGTGAGGGATACTTTCCTTTTCTCTGAAGGGCTAAAAATGGATTTCTGAGGAATGGGAAGAAATACATCTTACATTGTGAATTTTTTCAAAAAATAAATACACCTCGTATAAAGGAACAAAGGGAGTAATTGCTAAGTATATTTAAAACCTTTTCATTTTTGACACATCAAAATAAATTGCCACAAATGAACAAAATCACTACTTATGACCAACATGGCTAAGATTAAATACACCTTCTACTCCTAAGAGATAATTTGGGGCATCTTAAATGATGATAAATCAAGATTAAGATGTATACATGTAAATAATAGACATAAAAACTTAGGCGCGAACAACCTATGTGTTCTCATAACTGGCCCTGCTAAGATATGGGCCTCCCATTTGGCTTCGGCCTACCGAACTCATGCAAGCTGGACCCAACACACTCATAGCCGAGCGAGAGCAGGGGGAGCGCTTCCCCGGCTATTCCTAATCGAAGCCCGAAGGCGGCGAATAGTTGACACGACGCATGCGGGTGCTCACCCCCAGGCCGGCATTGTCTCAAAAAAAAAAACCCCCAGGCCGGCACATGGCATTGTTAAAAAAATGGTTTTTATTTTCTTTTTATGGTTTTGCGTTTGTTTTTCTAGTTTGTCCTTCTTTCATTTGTTTTATTTGTCTTTTCAATTTATGTGTTGTTTTGCTTTTGGTATTTATTCTGGTTTATGTAGATTTTAATTTTCTGTTCTTTTTTTTTCTGATACCTTTTGGCTTTTGGTTTTTTCTTTTTCTTTTTACTTATTTTCCATCTTTCTTTTTTATAGGTTTCTTTTACAATAAACATTCCTAATATATGATGAACATTTATTTAATAATTGGTGAACTTTTTTAATATATGGTGAGATATTCTTAAGTATGCATTGATCTTTTTTAATAAATATGAAATATCTTTTAAATATATATACGTAAAAAAACATTCAACATTCGCTTTTTCTTTGAGAAGAACTGACCAAAAAATCAAGGATAACATAAGCCAACTAGAAATGCAAACGCTACACAGGCAAGCTTGCCAGAACAGCCAGGCCCATCGTACCTTACAAAGCGGAGCCTCCACTAAGATGGAGAGTCAATCCTCAAAATAAAAAATAAAAAAATATAGAGAGTCCCAATAGGACGCCAGTGTGCATCAAGGAGCTCTGGCTTCGCACAGGGGCGCTCGAACTGGGCGAGGGTGTTTGCAGTTTAACTAAAAAAAGGCAATGTAGAGACACTGTAGTGTTCCGGTACTGTAGAAAAATGGTAGGGCACCATCCGTTTTTTTTTTTGCGGAAAACACCAACCGATTAACTGTACCAGCCTGGTTTTTTTTCGACTCTTGTTTCGAGCAGCTTATGAATATATATGCTGAACAATTTCCGGATACACATTGAAATTTTTTGTAATATACATTGAACACTTTCTAAAATACTGCAAACCTTTTGGCAGAACAATACTGAACAAAGTTCAAGTACACAATGAACATTTTGTAGTATGAGCTGAGCAATTTCTTAAAATACAATAGATTTCTTTTAAATACACAACGAAAATTTTGTAGTATAAGTTGAGCAATGTCTTAATATACGATGATTTTTTTTATAATGCATGGTAAACTTTTTT
The DNA here is from genome assembly GCF_003073215.2 of Triticum urartu. Classification (NCBI taxonomy): domain Eukaryota; kingdom Viridiplantae; phylum Streptophyta; class Magnoliopsida; order Poales; family Poaceae; genus Triticum; species Triticum urartu. The sequence continues at coordinate 581,113,560 of NC_053025.1, forward strand.
ATAATATATGGTGAACATTTTCCTTAATATACAATGAATTTATTTTGTAATATGTGGTGAACCTTTTATATAATACTCAATAAAGAGAAGAAAACATAAAAATGAACCAAAATTTAAAAATAAAATAAGATACGTAAACGAAAAAAGGAAGCAAAACGTTGGCGCCCTCGGGCGGCAAATAGTCTAGGCTTCAAGCGCCCAGATTCGTCGTGTTGGCGCGCGCAAAACGGTATGGGTCAGGACCCATTAGTGTTTACCTAGCTTAGCTTGTGATTCATTAGGAGTACTACTAGGTTGTCTGGCTTCATTAAGAAAAATAATCGAGTATCACTTTATTACAGACTTAAAGTTTGCATTCAAAAAAGTTCATAAATTTGAAAAACAATATTCATGAATTTTCAAAACGTTCATGCATTTGAAAAATATATTTTTGAATGAAAAATATTTACATGTTTGATAAACGTTCACAAGTTTGAAACAAAATTCATGAAATTTTTAAAAATAGATATTTGAAATAATGTTTTGAATGTGAAAAAAATTAATGGATTTGAAAAAAATGATAGCAATTTTTTTAAAAGTTCACAAACTTGGAAAACAGTCCATCAATGTTAAAGTTTTCATGAACCTAAAAGTTCATGAATTTAAAAAATGTTTTTCAATTTAAAAAGCCAAAGAATTTAGAAACCGTTCACAAAAGTTCCAAAAAATTTTGATTTTTAAAATTATTCACATAATTTCATTAAGTTTTCATGAATTTCAAAAGAGTTTACAACATCTCTCACAACACTCATGTATTTTTTTAGAGTTTTTTCTTCCTACCATGACAAAAGATTTGGCTGAAAACTGCTGCCATGATAGCAGAAAATGGCTGCCATTGCTAAACCTGCTCCAAGAGGACACAGACTTCTCCAACTAAAGGAGCTATGACACATCACACTTTTATGAATTAGAAAACATTCTTGATTTTTTGAAGAAAGCATTTCTGGTTGCTACGACGATAAGTATGGATGAAGAATGACTTGCTCCCACCAAATGAGGACGTAGTTGAACGAGTGGAGGTTAATCCTCCCTCCTTCCTCCTTCCCGTGGCGCTCCCGCGGGCGCCGCCGGGGGGAACCCTAGCAGCCACCTCTCCTACCTCCCTTTCTCGGCTTCCTCCCTCGCCGCCGCCGGGCAAAGCCCGACCGGCAAGGGCGGGCGGCGAGGCCTTCCTTCCCTTCCGTGCGGACTTCGGCAGGCGCGGGCCAGCCTCTTGCCCGGAGGCACTGGATTATGGCGGGGGCCAGTGGCACGGCGGCGCAGCGTCCTGGTGGCAACGGCGGGGCGGGCGCTTGTGGTGCGGCGACTGCGGCTAGTGTGAATCGGGCCTCTCCGGCCTGATCTGGCGGTGCACGCTGGAGGGACGGCAGCGGCTGCTGCTCCGGGCGGCGGCGGTGGCTTCAAATCCGTCCTGGCCAGGGGTGCAGGTCTGGTGCGACTTGGTTGCGGGCGGCCGCTCTTACCTCGGCTGGCGACTGGTAGGGGTGGTGGCGCAACAACGGTGGACTTGGCAGACGTGCTGGCCGACCTCGTGCCGGCTCCGGTGGGTGGATGTTGGCGAGCGGCGTGGACGGGCCTCCCGGTGAGCAGTCTTGGCGGCAGGCGGTGATCTTCTGGGTCTCCTGGCCGATGGACGGGTCGGCATTGGTGGCCTTGCGTGGGGTTGCTTCGACCACCGCGGCGGGGCGGCACCGCGTGTGTTCGGTGGGGTCATTGGTGGGAGAGACGGGCGGCGCTGTCGCTAGGGCTGCCCGTCGCCGACACTGGGATGTGCCGGTCGTGGATGCATCCGCTCCACCTTCGCCCCATTCCCCGTCCGCTTGTGTGCGGCGCCAACTCTGACGAAGTTCAACGCGGGACATGAGCTGCGGTTTCGTCGGTCGTGGGCGTCCCTTTGGACCAAAGTCGGCCGCTTTGCTGGTCTTGGGGAGGTCTGAGTGTCGGGCGGCGGCCCGGGCAGCGGGAGGCGTGGAGTTCGTGGGTGGAACTTGCGTCTCAAGTGCGGGCAGGCATCCTTGGCCATGCGGGTGGCTTGGTTGCGGGTGGTTGGCGAGGCTAGGGTGCGACGGAGGGATGTGAACGCTGGGGTATATCACCTGTCCAACCCTTGTTCTGGCCGACGGTGGCGGCGTTCGTGGGCGTCGTATCCTTCATGAAGGCTCTGTCGCGACGTTCCCATTCCGTCCGTCTTGTTTCGGGTGAAAACTTGATCTTCAGGATCGGGCGGTGGCGGCTATCTGTGGTCGTACCCTTCTGGGAGGCACCGTTTTGGAATCCTAGCCTCATTGTGGTCCGCCTCACCTCTCCGTTGTGGTTGCTCATGGTGGAGATCCCCATCGGCACCAAGTTGTCCTCTTCGCACATTGTAGTTTGCTTGGTTGTCGGTGGGGTGGTGTGTCGGTGCTTGATACGTCTCCAACGTATCTATAATTTTTGATTGTTCCATGCTATTATATTACCTGTTTTGGATGTTAATGGGATTTATTTTACACTTCTATATTATTTTTGGGATTAACCTACTAACCCAAGGCCCAGTGCAAATTGATGTTTTTTGTCTATTTTAGTGTTTCATAGAAAAGGAATATCAAACGGAATCCAAACGGAATGAAACCTTCGGAAACATGATTTTTGGAACAAACGTGATCCAGAGGACTTGGAGTGGACGTCAAGAAACGGAATGAGGAGTCCACAAGGCAGGGGGGCGTGCCTACCCCCTTGGGCGCGCCCTCCCCCCTCGTGGGCCCCTCGTGGCTCAACCGACCTACTTCTTCCTCCTATATATATATACTCATATACCCTGAAAACATCGAGGAGCACCAGAAACCCTATTTCCACCGCCGCAACCTTCTGTACCCAAGAGATCCCATCTTGGGGCCTTTTCCGGAGCACCACCGGAGGGGGCATCTATCACGGAGGGCCTCTACATCAACTCCATGGCCCCTCCGATGATGTGTGAGTAGTTTACTTCAGACCTTCGGGTCCATAGTTATTAGCTAGATGGCTTCTTCTCGCTCTTTGGATCTCAATACAAAGTTCTCCTCAATCTTCTTGGAGATCTATTTGATGTAACTCTTTTTGCGGTGTGTTTGTCGAGAATCGATGAATTGTGGGTTTATGATCAAGTCTATCTATGAACAATATTTGATTCTTCTCTGAAATCTTTTATGCATTTTTGGTTATCTTTGCAAGTCTCTTCGAATTATCAGTTTGGTTTGGCCTACTAGATTGATCTTTCTTGCAATGGAGAAGTGCTTAGCTTTGGGTTCAATCTTGCAGTGCTCGATCCCAGTGACAGAAAGGGAAAAGACACGTATTGTATTGTTGCCATCGAGGATAAAAAGATGGGGTTTATATCATATTGCTTGAGTTTATCCCTCTACATCATGTCATCTTACCTAATGCGTTACTCTGTTCTTATGAACTTAATACTCTAGATGCATGCTGGATAGCGGTCGATGTGTGGAGTAATAGTAGTAGATGCAGGCAGGAGTCGGTCTACTTGTCACGGACGTGATGCCTATATACATGATCATGCCTAGATATTCTCATAATTATTCGCTTTTCTATCAATTGCTCGACAGTAATTCGTTCACCCACCGTAATACTTATGCTATCTTGAGAGAAGCCACTAGTGAAACCTATGGCCCCGGGGTCTATTCTCCCTCATATTAATCTTCCGATCAACAAGCTATTTTTATTACCTTTTATTTTGCAATCTTTACTTTTAATCTTTATCATAAAAATACCAAAAATATTATCTTATCATCTCTATCAGATCTCACTCTCGTAACTGACCGTGAAGGGATTGACAACCCCTTTATCGCGTTGGTTGCGAGGTTCTTATTTGTTTGTGTAGGTACGAGGGACTTGCGGTGTGGCCTCCTACTGGATTGATACCTTGGTTCTCAAAAACTGAGGGAAATACTTACGCTACTTTGCTGCATCACCCTTTCCTCTTCAAGGGAAAACCAATGTAGTGCTCAAGAGGTAGCAGTGCCCGACACCTTTGTATCTTGCCTTGGGTGTGTTCGTCATGTGCGGTGGTGGCTTGTGTCTGTATCGGTGTCTCAGTTGTTTTGTGGTGATGTTTGCTTCATAATATAAAGCGGGGGGAAACCCTTTTTCGTATAAGTATGGATGAAAATTGATTCTCTTGAAAGCGGTTGCCACAACATTTTTTTTTGCAAAAACTACACGAAGACGATGCAGACTTCTCCAACAAAAGGGGCTATGCCATATCACACTTTTATGAATTGCATGTGATGTTAATCCTATTTCATGCACCTTGATTGACGTGTAGTAGTCGTGATTTTCTAGGGTGATCTCTCACACTAAAATATCAAGTTGTTAGTGTTCTCCCAAACATAGCTCCATCTTAAATATGTGTCACTTTTGGTTGCGCCTTGTCACATTGGTATGAACAACTTGAACTATTTAAGGCGGGTGCGGTTGGACCGTGCAGCGAGATCGCTTAGTTGTCTTGAAATTTATGGCAAGAGAGTCTTGAGCTCAAAACACGCCCAGCGAAAGATGAACAATAGTCGTATAGAGAGGTGATAGGCATGTTGGATTACTGATTGATTTTTTAATGCATAATGTCACATCAATGACGAAAAGTTGATAATCAATCTTGTATCCCTTGAATCAATTATGAGAGATATTGGTTTGAGTGAGAGTGCATGATGACCCACAAGTGTAGGGGATCTATCGTAGCCTTTTCGATAAGTAAGAGTGTCGAACCCAACGAGGAGCAGAAGGAAATGATAAGCAGATTTCAGTAAGGTATTCTCCGCAAGAACTGAAATTATCGATAACCGATAGTTTTGTGATAAGGTAATTTGTAATGAGTAGCAAGTAATAAAAGTAAATAAGGTTCAGCAAGATGGCCCAATCCTTTTTGTAGCAAAGGACAAGCCTGGAAAAACTCTTATATGAAGGAAAGCGCTCCCGAGGACACATGGGAATTATCGTCAAGCTAGTTTTCATCACGTTCATATGATTCGCGTTCGGTACTTTGATAATTTGATATGTGGGTGGACCGGTGCTTGGGTACTGTCCTTACTTGGACAAGCATCCCACTTATGATTAACCCCTATTGCAAGCATCCGCAACTACAACAGAAGTATTAAGGTAAACCTAACCATAGCATGAAACATATGGATCCAAATCAGCCCCTTACGAAGCAACGCATAAACTAGGGTTTAAGCTTCTGTCACTCTAGCAACCCATCATCTACTTATTACTTCCCAATGCCTCCCTCTAGGCCCAAAATGGTGAAGTGTCATGTAGTCGACGTTCACATGACACCACTAGAGGGATGACAACATACATCTCATCAAAATATCGAACGAATACCAAATTCACATGACTACTAATAGCAAGACTTCTCCCATGTCCTCAGGAACAAACGTAACTACTCACAAAGCATATTCATGTTCATAATCAGAGGGGTATTAATATGCATAATGGATCTGAACATATGATCTTCCACCAAGTAAACCAACTAGCATCAACTACAAGGAGTAATCAACACTACTAGCAACCCACAGGTACCAATCTGAGGTTTGGATACAAAGATTGGATACAAGAGATGAACTAGGGTTTGAGATGAGATGGTGCTGGTGAAGATGTTGATGGAGATTGACCCCCTCCCGATGAGAGGATCGTTGGTGATGACGATGGTGATGATTTCCCCCTCCCAGAGGGAAGTTTCCCGCAGAACAGCTCGCCGGAGCCCTAGATTGGTTCGCCAAGGTTCCGCCTCGTGGCGGCGGAGTTTCGTCCCGTGAGCTAGCTTATGATTTTTTTTCTCGGACAAAGACCCTATAATAGCAGAAGATGGCATCAGAGGGCACCAGGGTGCCCACGAGGCAGGGGGGGCGCCCCCCACCCTCGTGGAGGTGGGTGGCCCCCCTCTGGTACTTCTTTCCGCCCAATATTTTTATATAATTCTAGAAACGTGCTCCATGAAGTTTCAGGACTTTTGGAAGAATGTGGCAGAATAGGTCTCTTAATATTTGCTCCTTTTCTAAGCTGCCGGACATTCCCCCTCTCATGCAAACCTTGTAATAGAGAGAATAGGTATAAGAATTGTGACGTAATGTGTAATAACAGCCCATAATGCAATATAAATATCAATATAAGAGCATGATGCAAAATGGATGTGTCAACTCCCCCAAGCTTAGACCTTGCTTGTCCTCAAGTGAAAGCCGAAATCGAAAAATATGTCACATGTTTAGAGATAGAGGTGTCGATAAAAATAAAATACGGACATGAGGGCATCATGATCATTCTTAGAACAAGAACATATATATATATATTGTCATATGATCTCTTATGCTAAAGTAACAATTCAATCACAATTTCAAGTATGAATCATAAACTTCATTGAGAACCAACAAACTCTAATCTCAGTCATTGAGGCAATTGCAATTTATCATAACATAGGAAAGAGTCAATATAAGAGCTTTTCAGCAAGTCCACATACTCAACTATCATTTAGTCTTTCACAATTGCTAACACTCACGCAATATTTATGGGTATGAAGTTTTAATTCGGACACAGAGAAAGATAGGGGCTTATAGTTTTGCCTCCCAACGTTTTACCTCAAGGGTAATGTCAACAATAATAGTTCATGAAAACTCACATCCAATTAGCTATATATATCAGGATCTTTCCAACACATTGTGCTTGCCAAAGGATAAAATGTAAAAAGGAAAGGTGAATAGATCACCATGACTCTTTGCATGAAGTATAAGACAAGAATAAAAGATAGGCCCTTCGCAGAGGGAAGCAGAGGTTGTCATGCGCTTTTATGGTTGGATGCACGAAAATCTTAATGCAAAAGAACGTCACTTTATATTGCCACTTGTGATATGGACCTTTATTATGCAGTCTGTCGCTTTTATTTCTTCCATATCACAAGATCGTATAAAGCTTATTTCTCCACACTAATAAGTCATACATATTTAGAGAGCAATGTTTTATTGCATGCACCGATGACAACTTACTTGAAGGATCTTACTCAATCCATAGGTGGACTCTCATGGCAAAAACGGGTTTAGGGATATTTGGAAGCACAAGTAGTATCTCTACTTGGTGCAAAGAAATTGGCTATCAAGAGAAGGAAAGGCAAGCTCAACATGTTGGATGATCCATGACAATATAATTTATCTCAGATGTAAGAAAACATAACCCATTACGTTGTCTTCCTTGTCCAACATCAAATCTTTAGCATATCATACCTTAATGAGTGCTCACAATTATAAAATATGTCCAAGATAGTATATTTATATGTGAACCTCTCTTTCTTTATTACTTCCTATTAATTGCAACGATGACCAAAACTATGTTTGTCAACTCTCAACAACTTTTATTCATCATACTCTCTATATGTGAGCTCATTACTCTCCATAAGATCCATACGATCTCTTTATTTCTTTTTATTTCTTCTCTTTATTTTATTCCCTCAAGATCATAGCAAAATAATCAAGACCTTTACTCAACACTAATCTTTATTATATATAGCTCACAAACTCGATTACATAGAAGGATCATAAAGCAAAAATCAGAACTAGATCATACTAAAACTTTACTCTACTAGATCAAGATATTATAAAAAGGATCGAACTAAGAAAAAGGGTAAAGATAAAAGGTGTGATGGTGATACGATACCGGGGCACTCCCCCAAGCTTGGCAATTGCCAAGGGGAGTGCCCATACCCATGTGTTTATGTCTCCTTCTTCGGGGGTGGTGATGTGATATTCTTGGCAATGATGCCCCTCAAGATACGATTCTCTTCTTCAAGCTTATTGACTTGCTGCTTGAGGCCCATTATTTCTTTTCGGAGCTTGCCAGTGACGGCTAAAGCTCCCTTCACCCATGGATGTTGCATAGCTGCGGGAGAACAAGTAACACACTTTTTCATATTTTCATAAGAAAGAAATCTAACATTGGAAGGGATGACCGAGTTTGGAATGGCTGAGCTCTGTAGTTCCCCCATCGTGAATCCAGATCGGAAACAAGAAGTAACTTCTTGATCCTCTTCCATGGCATCTATCCTTTTCAATTCGGCCTCCATCTCTTCTTCCATTGATGGCCCAAAGTGGTCAGCATCACTATTTGCTCTTGGTCCCGGTGTCGGATGACAAACCCGACTCTCCCCAACTGACTCTTGAGAAGACATCTTGCTCCGAATCTGCAGCAGAAACAGCTCGAAACAAGAACAGGAGATATTTTCATGATACGATGGTCAAAACCTTCGGGATATTATATAGTGAATTTTTACCGACCAAAAGAAGTATCGTGCAAGAAAACGGAGTCTGGAGAGCGCACGAGGTGCCAGGCAGGGGGTGCGCCCTCCACCCTCGTGGAAGCCTCGTGCCCTTTTCGGTCTGCTTCTTATTTTCCTATTTCCTTAAATATTCCAAAACGGAGAAAAAATGCCATTAGAACTGTTTTGGAGTCGGTTTACTTACCGTACCACATGATACGTCTCCAACGTATCTATAATTTTTGATTGTTCCATGCTATTATATTATCAACCTTGGATGTTTTATATGCATTTATATGCTATTTTATATGATTTTTGGGACTAACCTATTAACCTAGAGCCCAGTGCCAGTTTCTGTTTTTTCCTTGTTTTAGAGTATCGTAGAAAAGGAAAATCAAACGGAGTCCAATTGACCTGAAACTTCACGGAAATTATTTTTGGACCAGAAGAAGTCCATGGAGTATCGGAGTTGGACCAGGAGAGTCCCGGGCTTCCCACGAGGGTGGGGGGGCGCCCCCTGCCTGGTGGACAACTCGGAGGTCCACCGACGTACTTCTTCCTCCCATATATACCCATATACCCTAAAAACTTCGGGGAGCACAATAGATCGGGAGTTCCGCCGCCGGAAGCCTCCGTAGCCATCGAAAACCAATCTAGACCCGTTCCGGCACCCTGTCGGAGGGGGAAATCCCTCTCCGGTGGCCATCTTCATCATCCTGGTGCTCTCCATGACGAGGAGGGAGTAGTTCTCCCTCGGGGCCGAGGGTATGTACCAGTAGCTATGTGTTTGATCTCTCTCTCTCTCTCTCTCTCTCTCTCTCTCTCTCTTGTTCTTGAGGTGATACGATCTTGATGTATCGCGAGCTTTGCTATTATAGTTGGATCTTATAATGTTTCTCCCCCTCTACTCTCTTATAATCACTACTAGGAAAAGCGCTATAGATGGAATGGACACTAATGGCGCACCTGTCATGTGGTGCGCCACTACTATATAGCAGTGGCGCACCATGTGCTGGTGCGCCATTAGTGTGGAAGACACTAATGGCGCACCTGGCACATGGTGCGCCAGTAGTAAACTAATTTTTTTTATTTTTCCAAACATACTAATGGCGCATCATTGCACGGTGCGCCATTACTAGTGCTAACTAGTAATGGCGCACCGGCCGTATAGTGCGCCACTACTGTTGTTTTTTATTCCTTTTTTGCAAAACTACTAATGGCGCACCGTAACACAGTGCGACATTAGAATATATATATATATATATTTGCAAAACTTCTAATGGTGCATCAGCAGCAGGTGCGCCATTAGTATGTTGGGTTACTAATGGCACATGGCTGTGTGGTGCGCCATTAGTAACCTGGGACCAGCTAGATATTTTGGACAGCCACACCTACACACTCACTTTTCCCACTTCATTCCCTCCACCTCCTTCTCCAAGCTTGTCGGCTGCCTCCTCCTCCTCACCTCATTTGCACCATAGATTCATCAAAATTAAGTGGTGAAATTACCTTTTTTTGATAGGTAAGTAAGGGGAAAGCTATCTTCATGTTGTAGATCTACTTTTTTTCTCCCTAGCTCGCTCCAACAACGTGCACATGCACTTTTTGTGGCCCAGCTAGATCTATGTATGTTTGTGGTGTTGCATATATGTTTGTGTTTGCATTCCACTACTAGGAAAAGGGCTATAGATAGGATCGACACTAATGGGCGCACCAGGGAAGTAGTGCGCCACTACTATATACTAATGGCGCACAGTTGGTGATGCGCCATTAGTGTGGAAGACACTAATGGCGCACCAGAAAACTGGTGCACCACTAGTGATATTTTTTTTTCATTTTTACATACATACTAATGGCGCATCCTACCGGTGCGCCATTACTAGTTCTAACTAGTAATGGCGCACAGACATGGAGTGCGCCAGTACTGAATTTTTTTTATTCTTTTTTTTGCAAAACTACTAATGGCGCACCGCCTCACAGTGCGCCATTACTAGTTTAACTACTAATGGCGCACCCTGTAAAAGTGCGCCATTAGTATATATATTTTTTACTTTTCTTCAAAACTACTAATGGCGCACCACCTGCAGGTGCGCCATTAGTAACCAGGGTTACTAATGGCGCATTTGCAGGTGGTGCGCCATTAGTAACCTGGGATCCCAACAAGATATTTTGGACAGCCCCACACCTACCCACTCATTTTCCCCACTTCATTCCCTCCACCTCCTTTTCCAAGCTTTCGGCTGCCTCCTCCTCCTCACCTCATTTCCACCATAGATTCATCAAAATTAAGTGGTGAAATTACCTTTTTTTTGATAGGTAAGTAAGGGGAAAGCTATCTTCATGATGTAGATCTACTTTTTTTCTCCCTAGCTCGCTCCAACAACGTGCACATGCACTTTTTGTGGCCTAGCTAGATCTATGTATGTTTGTGGTGTTGCATGTGTTTGTGGTGTTGCATATATGTTTGTGTTTGCAAGGTACCGGTATTTGAAATGCGATAGTTGCCAATATTTTGCCGGAATGTTGATTCATTTCGTTTCAGGCGAGAATTTTGGCACTATGCATTCTTTTTGGTCCTATTTTTAGGGAAGGTCATGCCAAAATTTTTCTTGGTTCTAAAATATCGTTTTGCTCTACCCCGCAGGGACCATGGTCCGCACGATGACTGAAGGCATCGTGAATAGGTTTTTGAGCTCCGCGAAGGCCGAGATGCTTCAAAAGAACGAGACGGAGATAAGATGTCCGTGTCGAAGATGCAAGCTGAAGAGCCTTATTGCGGACCCGGATTCCGGGCAGGTGCGGGACCACCTGCTCTTGCGTGGTTTCATGGATGGCTATCGGTGGCAAGGTGATGAAGATGACTATGAAGTAGTCCATGGGGGCGGGCAAGAAATGAGGAAGGGCAACAAGACAAGTACCACCGCGGCGAGGGCGGGCGAGAAGACGAAGAATCTCCGGGACATGATCACGACGGTGATGCTATACACAGTCATCATGTAGAAGATGTCGTACATGATGATGAGGAAGATCAAGACGAAGGGCATGATCATGAAGATGAGATGCCGGAGCAGACGACGATGGAGGCTGGGTGCAGGACCTCATATTCAAGAGCTGCTTCTCAAGCAGACGGATAACGCAAGAGCTGCCGCCCGAAAGAAAGCCAAGCTGGATCAACTGGAGATAGACGCGGTTACTCCATTGTATGAAGGATGCAGGCCCGAGGATACCCGCCTGAAAGTAACGCTCATGGCTCTGGAGATGAAGGTAAAACTCAAAATGACCGACGCATGCTTCGACGAGAACATGTCATTCTGGCACGAACGTCTTCCCAAGGGGAACAAGTGCCCGACCAGTTTCGAGGAGGCGAAGAAAATCGTGTGTCCTCTGGATTTACCGCACGTGAAATACCATGTGTGCATGAACAATTGCATCATTTATCGGGACGAGCACGCGGAGTCTACCATATGTCCGGTGTGGGCGTCACTCGATACAAGAAGAGGAAGAAAGCTCCTCGAAAATGGTGTGGTACTTTCCGATCACTCCTCGTCTGCAGCGGTATTTCGCGGACCCTAAGGTAGCAAAGCTCCCTGCGTTGGCACGCGGATAGGGAGGAGAAGAAGCGGGAATATGACGGAAATGATCCAGAGATAAATAAAAAATACAAGATGCTGAGTCACCCTAAGGATGCGAGCCAGTGGTAAGCGTTGAACTTCGAATACCCAGAATTTGGGAAGGATCCAAGGAACATCGTGCTGGGCGCGAGCACCGATGGAGTCAATCCGTTTGGCAGCCAGAGAAGCACACATAGCACCTGGCCTGTGTTTGTGTGGATGTACAACCTTCCCCCCTGGTTGTGCATGAAGAGGAAGTACATTCACATGAGTATGCTAATTGAAGGGCCGAAACAACCAGGGAACGACATCAATCTGTATCTGGGGCTGCTGAAAGAGGAGCTAGACACGCTGTGGAAAACGCCAGCCAATACGTGGGATGCACCGCAGAGAAAGAATATTTCCCTATGAGAGCCGCACTGCTCACACGGTGCACGACTATCTCGGTTACGGATATCTCGCGGGGCAGGTAGTCCACGGATTTTCTGGATGCGTAAGGTGCATGGATGACACAACGTATCGCCAGCTAGATAGAGATCCTGGATCTTCGAAAACCGTGTTCATGGGACATCGAAGGTGGCTTCGCGACGATGACCCGTGGAGGAAACGCAAGGATCTGTTCGATGGTGAAACCGAACCCGAAAACGCCCGTGTACGAGGAGCGGCGAGGAAATAGACGAGCTGTTGAAAAATTGGAAAGATGCCCACTGCCGGGAAAGAAGCAAAAGGCGCCAGAGCTAGGAAAGAAGCGAAAGGCGCAGAGCTGCTGCTGAAGGTATGGAAAACGAAGGTCTGTTTTCTGGGACTTGCCGTACTGGAAGATCCACCGTGTGCCTCACAGCCTTGATGCCATGCATATCACGAAGAACGTGTGCGAGAGTCTGCTTTGTACCCTGCTCAACATGCCAGAGAGGACCAAAGATGGGCCGAAAGCAAGGGCAGACTTGAAATCAATGGGCATCAGGCAAGAGCTTCACACTAAAGATGATGATGACGATGATGATGATGATGATGATGATGATGCGAAGCAGGACATAGAAACTCGTCGCAAAGGCAAAAAGGCCAAGAAGACTGGAAGTGACTACCCTCCCGCGTGCTTCACTCTAAGTCAGGAGGAGATCGAGCAGTTTTTCACCTGCCTCTAGGAGTAAAACTTCCTTACGGTTACGCGGGGAAGATAAGCAGATACCTAGACCCAGCGAAGCAGAAGTTCAGCGGGATGAAGTCTCACGACTGTCACGTGCTGATGACGCAGATACTTCCAGTTGCAATCCGTGGGATCATGGACGCGCACGTTCGTGAAACGCTATTTGGCCTATGCAACTTTTTCGACGTCATCTCTCGGAAGTTCGATTGGCGTGAGGCAACTCAGAAGGCTACAGGAAGAGATCGTGGTGATACTATGCGAGCTTGAGATGTACTTCCCGCCCGCATTCTTCGACGTTATGGTGCATCTGCTGGTCCATATCGTGGAGGATATCATCCAACTCGGGCCGACGTTCCTGCACAGCATGATGCCGTTCGAAAGGATGAATGGTGTCATCAAAGGATACGTTCGCAACATGTCACGTCCAGAGGGAAGTATAGCCAGGGGCTTTCTGACCGAAGAGTGCATCTCCTACTGCACGAATTATCTAGGCATCGAGAACCCCGTTGGTCTGCCCGTCAACAGGCACCTCGGCAGGCTCGCTGGATGGGGTCACCGTGAGGGTCGCCGCGAAATGCATGTCGACTTCGAGGGTCGACTCGCCGACTTTGAAAGAGCAAACCTAGTCGCGCTACAACACATAGACGTGGTCGATCCTTGGGTGGTAGAGCACAAAACCTTTATTGAGAAGACGTACAATGACCGAGGCCAACAGAGGACGGACGGAGATATAATCAAAGAACACAACTCATGTTTCACGCATTGGTTCAAGCAGAAGCTTCTGTCGTACCCTTTCCATGAGGATTCTTCCGCGGAAGAACAACTCATATTCGCCTTGTCACAGGGCGCCGAGCACAACCTGATGACCTATGAGGCGTACGATATCAACGGCTACACATTCTACACCGAGGACAAGGACATGAAGAGCGATGGTTATCAGAACTCCGGGGTAACGATGGAATCCTACACCAGTAACGACAAGGACAGATACTACGGAAGGATCAAGGAGACCTGGGAGCTGAGCTACGCTGGAGAGAAGGTCACGATGTTCCATGTCAGATGGGTCAAGAGCGTCCTAAAAGAAGACCGGTATTTCACCACCATGGTTATACCCGAAGCCAAATCCAAGACCGCGGGCGCAAACGTCACCACCAAAAATGAGCCATGGGTACTGGCTTCCCAAGTGGACCAATGCTTCTTCATTACCGACCCGTCAAAGCCCAGTCGTGTTGTCGTGAGGAGAGGCAAAAGGAAGATCATCGGAGTGGATTGAGTAGCCAATGAGCAAGACTTCGACAAGTACGGCGACCCGAAGATCAAACATGACGATGACGATGAAGTAGCAGCACACACCACAAGAAGAAGCAGGACCACCCTAGCTAAAGGACGTCTGTTCCATAGAAGAACTCCATTTGCGAAAAAGAAGGGCAAGAAGATTGTGAACAGATAGCTAGCTAAGATCGATTGTATTTAAATCGTAGTCTTCATTTCTTGATTGTATTTCATGGGCACTTTTTGATATCATGAATATTTTTAAATTTCACGGGCACTTTTTGAATTCATGAGGACACTCGATCTCGATCCCCCTCCACCACCGCCGATGAGCACCCGGCCCCCCGCACCCTCCCCCGCTCCACCGCCGCCGCCGACCACCGCCGCCGCCGATGATATTTTCAAGTAACAAATTTGAATATTTTTTTAAAAAAATTATTACTGTTTTTATAAAAAAAATATTACTGTTATGACTTAAACAAGTTTGAACATATTTAAACACAAATAAATATCAAACAGCATTTAAAGTGCAAAAAAAATGTTGTGGAGCCTGGGAATCGAACCCAGGACCTCCTGGTGTGTGTGCTGCGTGCTGACTAGTCGGGCTAGTGGGCGGGTTCTTATGTGGATTGGGTTAGGTGCAATATAACCTGTGCTCGAACTGTAATAAAAAAAATTCTAATGGCGCACCACTGTGGGGTGCGCCATTGCTATCTAAAAAACGATATCTAATGGCGCACCGCTGTGGGGTGCGCCATTGCTATCTAAAAAAAAGATTTCTAATGGCGCACCGCTGCGGGGTGCGCCATTGCTATCTAAAAAAGATTTCTAATGGAGCACCGAGGTCTGGTGCGCCATTAGTAAGCTTCCCCCTAGCTATCTCCTTCGACCCTCTCTCCCTCGCCAAGACCCACGACGCCGCCGCCCGACACCCGCCGCCCCCGACCCACCCCCGCCGGACTCCACCCCGCGCCCCCCCCCCGACCCTCAACATCTTCGCCTTCCTCCTCGCCGTCGGCGCCGAGCAGCGACGCAACACCGTACGCGCCCCCGACCCTCCTCCTCCCCTTCCCCCTCCTCCTCCTCCCCTTGCCCCCACCTGCGCCGGGGCTGACGGCCCCTTCTCTGTCTCGCAGGGCAAGGTCTCCGGCGCCTCTACGACACCGACGCCTCCACCGTCTATGGCGTCTGCGCCTTCTTCCACCTTCGGCCACCGTGGCCTCACCGTCGATCCGCGTCACCTCATCAACCCCGGCCCCGCACGAGCTCGCCATCGTCTTCCTCTCGGTGAGCTGCACCGGTTCCCCTTACCCCCTTTCTGTTAACTGAACATTGTCAGGTTTAGGTTCTGTTAACTGAAAAAGTTTAGATTCAGAAACATTGTTGGACTAATAGGAAGTTTGTTGAACAGAGCAATCTACACCTGTAATTTCTACTGTTATGCCTTTGTTACTCTAGTCAAAATTTCAGTCAAAATTTTCCTGTCAAAATTTTCAGTCAAGCACAACTGATCATGTAACTTGAGACCTTGCCCTGCGACATTATAATGTTTGATGCCTTCATCAACACTTCTCTGTACTGCATGTGGTTGTTATAGTTGAGGGTCAAAAGTAGGGGTTAGCTTTAACATGATTCGCTAGTGCTTTCATCACAGAACACATTCTTTGAAAAGGGGATATTCTGAAGTCGATGCTTTCTCGGGATGGGAATAATAGTCTGAAATACACCTGATGGAAACCTTTGTTGATTGTGATCTCTGCACATGTTTAATGTCTATGCTGTTGTGCGGCTGTTATGTGTGTCTATGTCGGTGAGCTTGTGTTATGCACTTCTGCGTTTTGATGTCCCCCTTACCTTAGTTTTTTCATCTCACTGGTCCTTTTCATTGTATTGGTCCTTTTCATTTTTGTCAAAGAGGCCCCGAGTTCTCTCTTCACTTGTGTGGTGATTGTCTTGGTCCTTTTCATTTTTGTCATGGCATTCTTGAGGTGCTGATGTGTCTGAGGGCATGAACCATGATCAGGTTGAGTTCAGATTTCATTAGATTAGATGGATTATCATGCCTTGTGTCCTGATAGTTGGATATTTGAGTAGTATTGTCAACAGTAATAACTTTTACATGTTTGCATTGCTTCCAAGAGTAACAGCAGGTGCTTAGGACACCTTTAGGAGATCTACTCATCTCTAATCATGCTACTCAAGGATAGGAACCGTAGGCTTCTCTATATATTTTTTCAGTGTCCTTTATTGGTGGTTCTATGATGTAGTCCAGATGAAACCAATTGCATGCATTGAGAAATAGAGTATTAAAACAGAACTTGACGTGGTTTTCCACTTAGCTATCTGAATTGAGAAAAAACATAGCTTTTGCGGTCTGTGAGGCAAAACTTGCTACTCCATATACAACTAATACTACTACTAGACAAGATACTACTCCATATACTACTAATACTACTACTGTATTTCATTTCAAATTCAAAATGCTGGTACTGAGATTTTCATTTCCAATGAGTGATGTTTTTCCTAGCAGTAGAAAAAACATAGCAACTTCTCTGATTTTATAAAGTTGTTCTTATATGGGTGAAACTTCACTTGTTTTTAGGCTAGTGCAGGGTGTTGCTTCTTCTGTATGGGCCAACTATGTCACAAATAAATTGTTCCTTCTTCTGTATTTGACAAGTAATGACTTGCAAAGATGATGATCATCTTGCTAGTTTGCTGGGTTTTGTCTCCGACCGTTGTGTCGTGATGAATTTGCAGGTACCCCAAGAGGCACTTGAGTTTGCCAGAATGTCGATTAACTTCCGTTCCGGCAAATTCGGGTACTCCATATGTCCTATTTTCAGCAAAGGTCATGCTGAAATTTTCCGTGAATTTTAGCATGACTTTGCTAAAAATAGGACATATGGGGTACTTGCGACTAATGCATGGCCCGGGGTATCTTAGTACTTAATCTGTAGATTTCCAAAATTGTTCCTTGACAATTATTGGCAACTAGCTGTATTCCTCTATCTGAGATATTCTGTGTACATGCAATATATATCCAATCAGTGGGACAAAAAGCCACAAGAAAGTAGAGCTGGACATGTAAGATGCAATCTACTAATGCTTCATTATCACCCTGTTATGCTCAGCCCAACACTCCCAGTCAAGATTGGTGATAGATAGATATCATTCCCATCTTTTGTTACAAGCTAAATTATGTTCCTTGACTCCAAAACCCTTAGTTAGACCATCTGCTACTTGATTAAGTACTAATATACCCCGACCCTAAATGATGAAAGCTTAGGCTTTTAGGGTGCCTTAGCGTCGACAAACCCTAAATGATTAAACCTTGGCTTTTAGGGTGCCTCGGTGTCGATAAAGACCCAAATGATGAAAGCTTAGGCTTTTAGGGTGCCTCGGCGTCGACAAACCCTAAATGATAAAAGCTTAGCTTTTAGGATGCCTCGATGTCGACAAACCCTAAATGATGAGACCATGATAATTCCTCACAAACCAACCCTTAAATAACACTGAGCCATTATGCTGTCACCCTTGAAGCCTTGACAATAACCAACTTATCGATCTTGTTCCTTGACAATAACCAACTTTTTGGCCAAACTTTTTTCCTATTTAGAGAAAAACATGGCCCACAACGATGAGGCCGGTGGTTCAGGCGGCAAGCAATTCTGGGAGCTGTCCCAGGAGATGGAGGAACAACCTCACCGCTATGAGGACGCCGCGGAAGACACCGATCCTGACTACACAACCCCTAGTGGCGTCGGGAATGACACCACTGATGGTGCCGCCGAGGATGCCACCACTGATGATGGCGGCGCATGCACAGATGGCAGCCAACCAAAGAAGCAACGGAAGGACCGGCGCCCGAACGCACTCTGCACCGTCAAGGAGGAATTTACTCAAGTGGACGCCGACGGGAATCCAACGGAGCCCAAACATATAGTCAAGGGGTACTCGGTTCAACTCGGGTGCATTCTCTGGAGCACCGTCTCAATCAACACCGAGAACCTTAGGCATAAGGACCGAGGGAATTTGCGCAACCTCCTCTTCACGAAGCTGCACGAATGATACAAGTTCCCCGCTGAATTTGAAAACACACGCCTCTCAGGGAATAAAGTGAATAGTGCCACCCTCACGAGGATGAGCACGACCCTGTCTACTTGGAAAAGTGCGGTGAAGAGAATGATTGATAAAGGTGATAGTTATGAGAAGATCAAGGCGAAAAATCCTTCGATCAGCGAAGAGGACTACAAGGAGTTCAAGATCAAGTGCGAGAGCCCCGCAACCTCCGAATCAAGTTAGTGGGGGAAAGAAATGCGGGAGTTGAACTTAGGGGAACACAAACTTGGTCCCGGCGGTTACAGAATGGCGGAGCCTATATGGGACAAGGAGGACGCGGAGCGTGCCGAGCAAGGCCTACCACCCCGCTTCGAGAAATACAACAGTGACAAGCAGACCAGGAACTATGTCAGGGCCCGGTACAAGGAGGAACCGATAACAAAGGAGCTTACCACGGATCCAAAGACCAGGGCGCTTGAGCTTGTTCTGGCGAAGGAGATTGAAAGTTGTAGCGCGGGGTCGTCTCAGAGCACCCCTGCTTGGGACAACACTTTAAATAGGGCGTTGAACGTAATGAAAAACAAGGACAAGCTCACTAAGCCGTCGTCAGCTGGTCGTGTGGCCGGCAAAGGCTTGTCCACAAAATGGTCGTCATACTATACCGCTGGTGGGCGAAAGGAGAAAAAGACCAGCTCGGAAAGCCAGTCGCGCGAGGTTGAAGCACTCAAGGCGCAAGTGGCGCAGATTTCGGAGATTGTCCAAGAGCAAGTGCAACAACAACTGGGATTGACGCTCACCGGCATTATGCCTACCTTGATTCATGGGATAACGACGTGGATTGCGGGTGGCCAACAAGGGCCGCCCCCGATTCCCAGCTTCACGGCCAGCAACTCGCACAACGTGTAGGCGGCGCCATTGGTGTCTCCGGCGGCGGCGGTATTG
>NC_053025.1:581133904-581150802 GCF_003073215.2 Triticum urartu
GAATTCCATGGCTAAGTGAGAGTGATAAAGCATTATAGTCTGGTTGCCTTGTTCGTTGTGATGAGCACCTCCCTCGAAGGATCCAACAATGGGAAAAAGAGTGCTCAGGTTTATCCTGAACACCCCAGCACTCATGGCATGGGGGTAGAAGCCGACAACTGGCCATCTCTCAGATTTGATAAACAGCCACACAGAAGGTAATATTTTAAATTCAAATAAGCGTTGCATAGCGCATATGAACAAGTTTTGATAATACAGGATCACCCGAGCAAGTTTATTCAAAAATTACATCCTTCGCACACTCGTCCACCACAAGACGGGCACCCTTCAGGACACCCTCATAATACATCTCAGGGTGGCGATGCTCCTTGCCCTGTGGAGTCCCCTCCTTCACCAGCTTCTCGGCATCCATCTTGGCCCAGTGCACCTTCGCACGGGCAAAGGCCCGGCGTGCACCTTTGATGCAGACGGACCGCTTTATGGCCTCCAGCCGTGGGTAGGCATCCACAAGCCGCCTCACCAGGCCAAAGTACCTGTTGGGAAGGGAGTCGCCAGGCCACATCCGGACTATAAGGCCCCTCACACTACAAAAAAAGACACATCCATGACATTTTGGGCCGAACGAAAAAAATTTCTGTCATACATATGACACTTCTATGACGATAATTGTGACAAAACCCGGTATCATCATAGATGTGGTGGGCTCCTACTTCTATGACAAAAAAATCATGACAGAAAATGGGCTTTTCGTCCTGGGCGGGTCGGAGATGCAGCTGCATGACATTCTTTGGGCCGTCCATGACGGAAAAAACCGTGGTAGAAGCGAGGGCGAGGAAAATTTCGGGGAGTTCCCGGTTACGGTGGGAGGTCGGGGGCCGAGCGATGCACGCTTCTCTCGTACACGTACGCGCGTGTGTGCGAGGCGTTGGTTCTAACTGACCCCGAGCGAGGCGTTGGGCTCTAACTGAACCCGAGCGATTGCACTGTAGGCTACGCGTTACTGAACCCGAGCGATCGATCGATGGCTGTTAACTGAACCCGATCGAGCGATTCCTTCGCTATGCTGCTAACTGAAGCCGATCGATGCTGCCTCTGGATGAATAGTGAGTGTTGCGGGGGGGGGGGGGTTGGATGAACAGTTCTCGGTGGGGGTGGATGAACAGGACCCCATGGTGTTGCCTCTGGATGAACAGGACCCCGATCAATCGAGCCGGTTGGGGCTGGATGAATAGGACCCCGTGGAGGGCTGGATGAACAGGACCACCCCGTGGAGGGCAGGATGAATAGTAGACGGTGGAGGGTAGGATGAACTGTAGCCCGTGGAGGGGTGGTTGAACAGGAGCCTGTGGAGAGGGCTGGTTGAACAGTAGCCGGTGGAGTAGCGCTCGGTCGAGGCTGGATGAATAGGAGCCCGTGGATGAACAGTCGCAGGTGGAGGCTGGAGGAGGTCGACGGTGGATGAACAGTAGATCGTGGAGGCTTGAGGGGGTCGTATTTCCATCGCTGCTGGCGACTCATCCTAGGCTGGGAGAGCCGCTAGCCGAGTGGCCACAGCTACCATATTAGCCAAGGGGTTTGAAAAATGCCCCGGAGGCATCAGAACGTGCTGAGGAGGGTCAAGTTCAAACGCGGGGGGTCTGTAGCACATGGCTGGACCAGTTCTCCAGTCGTCGGTGCCCCAACGGCCCGATCCACACTAGGTGGGTTACTGGTTCGTGCCCGAGGCATTTTGAAAAGGTACCTCGCATCGTAAGTCGAGGGCAGCCTGCTCACATGCCTTCTATTGAAGACAACGTTTGATGCGTCCCGGTTCAGGCTTAAGCGGAAGCTCTCTGCCTGAAGCCATTCTGCCTCCCTCTGCAAGGCGGCTCGCTCTGTTGCCATCCGGGTGTTCTCCGCGTTTAGCTCCTCCTTGGCTTGTGCTATCTCATCACGCAATTTTTCAACCTCCACATTATGCTGAGTTTGATTCGCGGGTTAACCTCCACCATTAACAATGTTTTCAGAGCACCCAATAGATCGCATAAGACTTGAGCCGGTGAGCGTACAGGGCCTCCTGCCCCGGTAGCCGTCGCTGTTGCTGACCTGGAGATCATCGCTGCTACAGTCGTAGAATCCTGCCCTAGCTATGTACCGTCCATGAAGATCGCGACCCGATGTGGCGGCTTGTAGGGGTCTGGAGTACTGTCAACATCGGAACAGCCCCCAAGCCCGTCGTCTTGAACCTGATAGATGGAGTTGGCCTCACTAGTAGAGGACTCGTCGCCTGAGTAGACAACCGTCTCACCACCAGATTCAGATCCTCCTTCTAGCTCCGCTCCCTAAACGAAACCAACAAAGACATGCTTCGGGGAGGCCTTAGCATTGGCGGGTCGCATGCACCGAGCCGACTCGACGTTGTCGGTGCAGATGTCCGGCTTAGCTTCCGATTCACCAATCTTGCTAATGAAGACGTGGATTCTGCCAAAGGGGACCCGGTACCAATACTCGATTGAGCCGGCCTCGGGGCCCCAGCCCTCGTCGTCAATGTAGAGCTTGCCGCGATGACTCTTGGTCATCCGGCCCACAGCGTACCCTTTGAGCCCTGTGAAGCTGCCCTTCAAGAACTCGAAACCACCATGTGCTGGCCCCACGGCGGGCACCAACTGTCGTGGTCTTGACACGGCAGATGTCCTAGCATAAGGACTTAGTCGTGGAGCCATCGCAACTAGGTTAGCTTGAAGGGGTTAAACGGGACAAAGGACACAGAAAGTTTACCCAGGTTCGGCCCCTCTCAACCAGGAAAAAGCCTACTCCTACTTTTTGTTGTATTGCTAGGGTTTTGATTACTAGGGAGTGAATACGCTTGACCTAGCTCTCGATTGTTCTTACTTGCCCTAAACTACCGCCGGGTCGCCCCTTTATATACATAGGCTGATGCTCGGCGGCCTACAGAGTCCCGATCGGCTTATACACAACGTGTCCGGCTCGGTGACAGAATCTATACTTTCCTTAACATATAAGTTAACATATGTCGGTTTACACCCATGGGCCTCAAGTCGCCTTTAGGTCTCGGTCCTTCAGTAAGCCTACTTCGTGAACCGCCATCTTCAACATCTTCATTGGCCTTGTCATTATGAACTGCCAGTGATATGACCCGGCCGCTCCTGGGCGGGTCATACCCAATAATTATATCCCAAACGTACTCCCTCCACCTCCCTCTATTTTTGAAATTTTAAGAATAGAAATTTTTTAGGTATTAAATTTAGTAATAGAAGTTTGTAGTAAGAAAATTTTGGGTAAAAGTAGGGTAATAGAAATTTTAGTAAGTGGTTAATAGAACTAGTTTACAGAGAGACCTATATTGGCAAATTTAGTTATGTTCGGATTATATATAAGATATTTTGAAATGTTTTTGTTCATATTCTCAACCATTGAAATGCAATGACCATCAAGTTTGAATACTCATATCATGTAGATATAAACATGTATATCTAGTGTTGCTCGAATAGGATATGTGATTGCCCAAGTGGCCATGTTTGCAGGGAACACCTCCGAGTGGCCTATGTTTTGCCGGAGTGTTGATTAATTTCCATTCCGGCAAATTTCAGGTGCTCGATATGTCCTTTTTTAGCAAAGGCCATGCCATATTTTTCCGTGAATTATGGCATGGGTTGTGCTATAATATAGGAAATACGAGTGCATTGGAAATGCTGGAAAGAGCATTAAACGACATTTTGGGTTGACTTTAAGTCTATCGGGGATCCATATATAACAATCAAAAAACTGTGAGGGAGTGTCCACCACATATGAGAGAAGAAGAATGCCAACTGTTGTCGTGGGGGTCGTTCTTCCTCTTCTTTCCCGTGATAGACCTTTTGGTAATGCATGGGAAGGAAGAGAAGAATGACCATCACCGATGCTCACAAATGTCAGAGAGGAATCAGTGAGGGAGAGTCTCCACCATATATGAGAAGACGAAGAATCCCGACTGTTGTCGTGGTGGTAGCTTCTTCTTCATTCCAAGGTGCTTGACGTTTTGGTGTAATGCACTTTGGAATGACAGGAGTAGCTACCATCACCGAATGTCACAGATGAAGAATCCCGACTAGCTTTTTTAGCACGTATATTTAATTTTAGAAGTTTAATCTTTGAATTATGAACATAGGAAATGTCTGACGATGACGATAGGATCCCGGAGTGCGACTAATGCGGTGACGACCGGGGTCTGTGCGACAGGCCTCACCTGGTAGACGGTCGGCGCTTCAGTATTAAGCTCGACGAGACCTTTAATGTTGAAATGGTACGCAACGACAAGTCTTTTTCGTAATTAAGCATTGACTTCTGCTTCTTCAATGTGTAATTCCCATATTTTACAATTCGACTAGCTTATCCCATGCCATGCAAGACACTATGTCTTGGAGCATCTGAATTTCTAAGATCATGAAAATATGGAGACAAAGATAGTTCATCTCAGGACCCATCATAGTTATGATTTTGCTGTCAAGCTATACAATTTGGAGAGCGTATCCCATTTTGGTTGCTCGAATTGGGAAGCACTGTGCAAGGCGTATGATTTTCAGGAGGGTATGCATGTCACCTTCGATCTTGGTGATCCTGAAGATGACATGGACGAAGATAATGTCGATGAAGATAATATTGATGAATTGAATATCGACATTTGGGTCCTTGTTGATACACTTCCACTTCTACCTCTATGTGAGTTTCTCAAAATATGTATTATGTAATTTATATTGTTTATTGCAAAATAGTTGAGAGCTTATTTCCATTGACAGCTTATTTTCATTCTTCAAAAAATATACGGAAGATGATAGACAGAACCTACTACACTGATGGCGTTGAATTAACTTATGAGGAGAAAGATCATCTTATCTCATTTATTATTGATGTTGAGAATTACAATATCAATTATGAAACTCATGCACGTTATGGTCAATACATGCCACTATTGCACGTGTTGAACTACGGTAACATCCATCGAGATGGCATGGTCAGATTTTTTACTATTACGACATCCGTGCATCTTTTGCATAAATTCTTCAAAAGCTAAACTACATTGCTAACTACGACATTATTATTATGTTTTTCAACAGAAAGTCCCGAAGGATTGTGTGCCTGATCTGATGTTTTCGAAAGGTCGGCTTGATGATATTAGCTTACGGCCATGTCATCCTAGGCTTCACCATTGTTCATACCGGATTTCTAAAACCGATGAAGACATGACAATCAAAGAATGGAAAAAATGTATGGACAATCATAGGGAGATACTTGGAAGCAACATTGTGTGAAGCACAAGAATTGGAGAGATGATAATCTCCATTCTCCATAATGGAGCATCAGGGACTATGTTGTTTTATGTTATTTTACCTTAGAGACGGTAGTAGGTCCTGGCTAATACTCATGATCATGTGCTAAGAACAACTAAGTAGGGTTGGTTACATGACTATGGTAATGATGAGTATCACTTGTTATTATGATAATGATGATGAGTTAATAGATGACTATGATGATGATGAGTATGACTTTTTTATTACGATAACGAGTAGAAGTTGTTAGATGACTATGATGATGATGAGTATGACTTGTCACTACTGCAGGATGCTGCTAACACGACACTACGATCAGAGACCCTTCAAAGAAACTGTGTGCGATGCCATAATCACAAACGGTGGTGTAAAAACACCATGAAAAAAGGTGCAAAACGTTTCCAATGGAGGATGCATCAAGCATAGTTCAGATTTTAGTTGCGTGTGTGATGCTGGGCAGACAGTTCAGCTCAATTAACTATTTGCGATAAGGAGGAACAAAAGAAACGGGCATCCAGATGAAGGTGTGTGCGATATACAGCATACGGTTCACTCGGATGAACTGTTTGTGATTAGGCAACACAAAAGAAACGGACAGCCAGATCAAAGGTGTGTGCGATATACGGCATGTGGTTCACTCGGATGAACTATTTCGTTGAGACATGAGAACAAAAATGGTTCAACTTAACAAGATGTGTGTGATACGTGGCAAACAGGTCTGTAGTCGGAAACGTGTGCGAAGACCGATAACGACACAAACGATTACTGCTAACAAGCTGTGCGTGTTGTGAGCAAACGATTGCTGGTATACAATTGTGAGCGATTGATGAAAACATCACCGACGGGTTCCATTGTTTAGTCCTTGTGCGATGTGATCACTAAAAAAATACACTCCCGTGATGATACGTGTTTGTCATAGTAGGTTGCATTTTCTGTCATGCATGTACATCCATGACGATTTTATGACAGAATCAAGATAGTCATACCTATGCTGTCGTAGAAGTGTTCCATGACATTACCAAAATTATCATCACGGAAGTGTCCACTTCCATGACGATAAATCGCGCGTCATAGAAGTGCTTTCGTCAAGGGTGACCGACACGTGGCATCCACCGTAACGGAAAGCCGTTAAGCTATCAGGTCGGGTTTTGGATCCGATAACCCATTAACAGCCTCGACCAATGGGGATTTTCCACGTGTAAAATCATCATTGGCTGGAGGAAACATGTGTCGGCTCATCGTTGGGACAGATGTCATCCACTCATTGGACAGAAGGCGCCTATGATACATCGACACGTAGCACGGCCCAACAGAGGCCCATTCCTGTGAAAAGGCCGGCTCGTTTGACTTGGTCAAAAGGTGGTGGGCCGGCCCATGGAAAGCCTGTTAACGGCCTATTCGCATATAGCCCATTTACAGCTGGCTAACCCAAGGCCCGTTACACCCTATTCGAATTAGGCCCAGTACTGTCATCTGGGCCATCCAATATGATTCCAGCCCGTTTTCACTTCTGGCCCATGTATGGCCCATGAC
This sequence comes from Triticum urartu, assembly GCF_003073215.2. Lineage (NCBI taxonomy): Eukaryota > Viridiplantae > Streptophyta > Magnoliopsida > Poales > Poaceae > Triticum > Triticum urartu. The sequence continues at coordinate 581,140,744 of NC_053025.1, forward strand.
GTCTTTCGGCCCATATGAGGCCCTATGTAACTCTTGGCCTATTTACGGCCTGTGGTGAAACTGGCCCGTAATGAACAGTGTATCACTTTACACCCATTAACGGCCCATGGTGAAACTGGCCCGTAAAGAACAGTGTATCACTTTATACCCATTAACGGCCCGTTATTCCGTTGGGACGTTTCCAGCCCATGTTAGCTTTCGGCCTTCTCAGAGCCCATTTATTCTTGGGCTATTTTCCAGCATTCGTTTACTTACGGCCCGCTACTGTCATTTTCTGCTTGTGGGCCAAATTCAGCCCGTGGTTACAGTCGGCCCGTTTGTGGCCCGTTAATACATTGGGCCGTTTTCATAGCGTCATCAAATACGGCCTATTAACGATGGCCCATTATGGTCGGCCCATGAACGGACGATTCCAAGTCTAGCCCGTTTACGGCCAGAATGCGGTCTGTTTGGCCCATGTTTGGCCAATCGATCATACGGCCCGTATAAGGCCCATTGATGATACGGCCCGTAGAAGGACCATTGTTTCTACGGCCCGTAGAAGGCCCATTGTTTCTACAGCATGTAGAAGGCCCACTGTTTCTACGGCCCATAGAAGGCCCACTATTTATACGGCCTGTAGAAGGCCCACTGTTTCTACGGCCCGTAGGAGGCCCAGTGTCGCTACAATAAATATTAGCCCATGGTTATTGTGGCCTAGTTTTAAAAAATAGGTTATTGCAGCCACTAGCAAACCGCAGAAAAAGAACTGCACTGACTACAAGCAAACAAATAAACAAGACAACAAGGAAATAAATAAGCAAGCAACTTACACTAGGCTATCACGGCTATTACACACATATTACATCCACTGGGCATCAAAGTTCGCCACCAGTGCAGATATAGGGAACACAACAGCATATAAACGCCGTAGCAAAACAAGTCCAGAACTGAAACCACTTCAGAAGAGCTCAAGAAACAATATCCTGGGTACCCATAATGCTGGCAAGATGCTTAGCAAGCTTATTAACTTTCTCTTGTTTGGCGCTTAAGTCCTCCAGCGCTTGCTGTTGCACCAGAAAGTATGCATCTGAATTCTGCAGGGACTTCCTCAGTCCTTCGGCTTCCTGTCGCATAACATCTGATCGATGTCTTTCAACTTGAAGTTGAGACTCAAGAAGCCGAACTGATTCAGGCAACGAGTTCGAAGAGCTGGTGCCAGCAGTGGTAGCCAGTAACTCAAACACTACATCAAGACAGGACTTTGGGGTTGTCTCAGTGTCTTCAATATAGTTTTTATCAGCTTTCTTGGAGACCAACAGGGATGTCTCACTATATTGAACCTTATCTGCATTACTTCCTTTACCATTGCATAACAGGGTACTCTTCTCCAATATTTTATCCGCGTTCTAAAAGAGAAACAAACAAACACATCTCAGGTTTACAATGTAGTATATGAAACTCATTTTGGTAAACCAGCTCAGTAGTAAGGTGGACAGGATAACAACATGAAACAAACATATATCTATGTAGTATGGTCACTGTATGGTCTATATCATTCTAGTTTATGTTGCCAAATCAAGATAGATACAGTTCGAATCATATCTATTTAAGACAAAGCAGCATACACATAATATAAGTGTGGGAAACTACATAGCAATAACAACACTTGTAATGTGCATGGCATGAGAACATAACTGTTTATTCAATTGAAACTGAAATCAACATAGAGCAAGTTACAATAGCAAACAGCCAAACACGTTGAAGAAACAGGTTTAAAACATACTTGTTGTGCCATTGGAGTTTCAATTGCATCCTTAAAATTTGAAATTAGTTGGTAGCAGCAAATACAGTGATGCAAGAGCAAAGTAGTATGAACCATAGCTGCGGAACCTAACCTGAGAACAATTCTTCTTTTGCTTTAAGCGTTGACTTCGGGTTCGGAGTGGTGGTCCTCGTGATTTGGGCACTGCAGTTGCCTTACTAGCTGCTCGTGTTTGGGTGCTCTACGGTGATGTGTCAACGGGAACTGGGTGTCTATCTGCTGGGGTTGGGGTTAGAAGGGGTGTAGCTGGTTCTCTGTCCAACTGGGTAGGGGTACAATCTGCATGAGTGTGGGTTATGTGTGGTGGGGCTGGTTCTTGGGCAAGTACAACTGTGGTTCTATCTGCATCGACGGGTAGCACGATCTTTTCTGAAGACCATGTTTTTACTCCCACAGATACTGCCATCACTCCCTCCAATTGAAATGGCTGATAAACAAGAAAAGTAATTGAATGTACAGACATTGTAAGATAGACAGGTGCAATGGATAGTAGGGAAGAAAACAGGGCATGAAATAATTCACATTTATGTTGTCTAAGCAAACAGAATAGAAGGACATAATTTCACATATATGATGGCTAGTTAAACAGGATAGCATGACACAATTTCACATGTATGATGGCTAACTAAACAGGATAGAATGACATACTTCAAAATATGATGACTATGTAAATAGGATGACATGATATAACTATAGATGTGTCTATTAAAGTGGTTGGCATGCCATAAATCACAAACATGCCGTCGATGGAAACATGATGGCATGATATAATTCACGGATAGAATGACATAATTTAAAATATGATGACTATGTAAATAGGATGAGATGATATAACTATATTATGTCTTTAGAAAATGGGTTGGCATGCCATAATTCAGATACATGCTGTCTATGTAAACATCATGGCATGACATAATTCAAATATATGATTTATATACTAAGGAAGTGAGCAGAGGGAAATCGCATGTATGATGTGTCAACTAAGGAGATGGCATTCAATATTGTGTATCTGATGTAAAAACTAAGCATTGCAATACAACATATGCATTATATGAGTAATATAACCCTGCCAAGTTGGAGCATACACCTTAGGGGGATAATAGGACTGGTCATCTGCCTCTGAATCCTCCTGTGAAGAGCTATCTGTAACCAGCAAGATATCTGCTTCACCAGGTAGCATTGTCTGCTCTGAAGACCTTGTTTTCACTCCAGATTTCTCCATCACCAATTCAAATGGCTGATGCACAGGAAGAGCAGTTGAATATACAAACATTGTCGACAAAAGCAGTGAGAAATACAAAAAAAGGATGGCATGATATAATTCACATATATGACGCTTGCCTAAACAGCATGGCATTGCATAATTCACATACATAATGCCTTGCAATAAGATAACATTGCATAATTCACATATATAATGTCTTGCAACAAGATGGCATTGCATAATTCACATATATGGTAATTAGACACTAAACAGGTGGCATTCACACAAAGCATGCCTAAACTAAGCAATTGACATAATGCAAGATACCATACGCACGATATGAGCAACATAACCCTGCCAAGTTAGGGCATGCACCTCGGGGGGGATATGACTGGTCATCTATCTCTGAATCCTCCTCTGAGGAGCTATCGGTAACCAGCAAGACATGCGCTTCGTCAGATAGCATTGTCTGCTCTGAAGACCTTGTTTCCACTCTAGATTTTTCCATGACCGTGTCGTATGGCTGATGCACAGGAAGAGTAACTGAATGTACTAAAATTGTTGAAAATTTAACACATAATAAAATAATGATGGCATGATATAATTCACATATAAGATGACTAGCTAACCAGGGTGGCATTGCGAAATTCACATATATGATGCCTGGCTAGACAAGATGGCATTGCATGATTCACATATACGATAAAGAAACTAAACAGATGGCATTGACACAAAGCATGTCTAAACTAAGCAGATGACATCTTTAATGTATACAGTAAGCAATGCAAGGCACCATATGTAAAATACATAACCACAAAGTGCTAGATGTAAAATGCATCAGCCTCTCATCTCTGAACTTAACTGTCGAAACTGAATTTAAGTATCGAAACTGAACTTAACTGTCAAAACTGAACTTAACTGTCGAAACTGAATTTTGCTGTCGAAACTAAATTTTGCTGTCGAAACTGAACGCACTAGCAAGGTGAGGCTACACGTCGGTCGACTGACTTTTTCATCTCTAGTTAGTCGATTTTGCAGCCATTGGATATGAAATCAAGGGCCTGCGGTTCATCTTCAACCCCCACCCCCTTGAGCCGCCAGCCACCACCGGCCAAACAGCAGCCCCCCGCCACCCCGAAAACACTCCCCACCGTCGGTCCGCCGCCGCCCCGGCCATCCCTCTAGCCCCCCCCCTTGCGGAGCTTTTTCTCCAGCGATCCTCACGCCACCGCCCCACCAACGCCCCGCCACCGCCGGCGACCACCGCCCCCATCCTGAACCCTAAGATAGATAGTGGGGTACCTCTCCGACAAGCCCCCCTCCCCGCTGCGGCTGGTTCTTCCTTCCCCCCGGCGAGCCCCCCCCCCCACCCCCTGAAAATCGACGGACCCAAAAGTCGATTCAGTCGACTGAAGTGTAGCTAAATCGGAGCAGCATCGCAAGCAAGAGCAAGAGCGAGAGCAGCAGGGCGAGCAAGAGCAATAGCAAGAGCAGACCAGGCAGGGGGCCGAGAGCAAGAGCAGGGTAGCAGCGCGAGTGATAGCTAAAGCAGTAGCAGCTCCTACTGATGTGGACGTCGCCGCCGAGGGAGCGATGTTGTGGAGGAAGTGGTCGGCGATGCTGACGTGGATGGAGCCGCATTGTGTCGGCTCGGGACTGAGCGCCGGCAGCACCGTGAGATCAAATCAAGAAGAAAATGCGGCGATTAGTGTACAACCTCTTTGGTGGCGCCGATTAGGCTGCAGCTTCATCCGAGGAAACGGTGATGATGATGCTCTTCCGGTGGTGTAGCTGAAGACGGTGGTGTGGGAATGGAGGTGGCGTGAAAGACGAGGGGAACGTCGGGGCAGCTCCTTGGAGGTGGAGGACAGGGTGGCTCAACCGGCGGGACGATGAGATCGACGACGGATCCTCATCCGGTACGGTGGATGAGGGACGTCGAGGTGTTGCTGTGGACGACGTCGTCGGGGAAGAGGCTCCGACTGGGTGGCGGACGGAGCAGGGTGTGGGGTTTCGTTGCCGGTTTTCGCGGCCTTGGTGTATGAATGGGTGGGCGGATGGGGTGGCAGTGGGGAACCATGGCTTAGAGACGCGCTTGTCCGAAATGTGGGTAAGTTACGAAAGTACCCCCACCGATTTGAGGCGGTTCTTTCGGTTCAGGGGTACCACGGGCATTTCGCGTGTCGGGATTTCACAGGAGGTGGGATTTTTCGCGCGCGTTGTAATTTCGGAATAGCAAGGCGCGGGTTGAGATGGAGGGAGTTGTCGGAGCACAATGAGACAAAGATATATCTTAAATATTTCGGGCTAACAAGGCGTGGGTTGAAGAGGCGGGAGTTTCGTAGCACGATAGACAAAGACGCTAGCTTGAATTCTCGGCATAACAAGGCGCGGCTTGAAATTCCATAAGAACAAGCTTAACGTGTACCCCAAAAAAAAGACAATCTGCACCTCAACACACACAACACACACACAAACACCATTTAGACTAGAGTAAGGTACACGTGCATTGCACGCATGATATTTGGCAACCAAATTATGAATAAATACCACATTATAGCATGCAAGCTTTGAGTCATATATGCATGATGTAGATGTTCGTTTAATTCTTATAGTTCATTTCATTTAAAATCATCTAGTTTTTATAAGAAAGCTAATCTATTTCAAGATGCATGGAATTGTGCGTCGTACGACATAAAGTAAAAACAAATAATGGCAAATCATGTAGAAAAACATTTGGGCAATTCTAATACGGAAGATTCTAGAACAAATAAGAAGTTCTTGTGTTTTGATGTTTGTGCATTATGCTTAAGTTCAACCATGGAGTCTTCTAGATTATACATGTGGCGAAATCTGGTGGAATCTAGATGATATCCAACGGCTAGTAGTGCTCAAATTTTCCATCTTTGGACCATCGGATTCGCCTCATCCAACGACCATCTTTCAAAGTTAAAGTTACCCGCACACTATATAAAAAAATATAATATATATAGGGGTATAGATATAGATATGTGATGTGAAAGCCGCCCATCATCTCCAATTAGAATAGTGTGTCCATGCACGGATGCGACGTGGCCAAATGATGTCTGACATCGGTATCTCAAATTCAAATCAGTCTGACCTTGTTCAATGTGTATACATTACAACATGCTCGTTTCCAAACCACACCGCGCAGATCTCCGTTATATTCATGCATGCATGCGTTTCAAACATCAGGATCTCTTATTCAAATATTTGAATTCAACTTTTTTATTGATTATGACCTCACCTATTCTTTTACACCCACACAGTAGTCTTCTCTTTATAATTGTACCACTAACTTTCTCTCGTGCATGCATGCACACACACTACAACTCGGCATTATCCATCGCACGCATGCAATCTTTTTCTTCAGGTCGGTCTCCCATGAAGGCACACAACCACACACAACCCCCTCTCCATCATATCGGGCATTTTTATCTCTCACGCGTGCATGCACAATGATCGATGTTCCTCTATGTATGTGTGTATATAGCTAGGTCTTTCATAGTTTTCCACACAAACCGATCAATCGATATATCCAGTGAGGTCTCACCCTCTTTCCCATGTCCACATCGATCAATCTATACCTCTCTATATAGGATTAACATATATAGCTAATACACCCACATTAATTATATATCCAACGTCCCCATCTCATCATCCATGCCTTCCACTTCATCTCTCAGATGCGTGCACAATGGCGAAGACAGGGAGCAGTAAGGGCCCTGCCCCCCTCCCCCCCTAACATCACTATATATCGAGGCTAATATGAATGTGATCATTAGACAACTGCTGCTAAAAATGGTTTAAGTTCATGAATTGACCCTCCTCGTAAAGGATTAGCAATGCTTGGCCCCTAGCTCATTTATTTTTCATGGCTCCGCCACTGCGCGCAACAGCGCACGTGTTCGCCCCCTCTCTCTAAATATCAATCTCGCGCTTGTGCATTCCTTCATAGTCTCCCTCCACTCGGCCCCTCGCACCATCTTCTAGCCCCCCACCAGATTTTGACACATGTACAATCTAGCAGACTCCATGGTTGAACTTAAGCATAATGCACAAACCTCAAAACAACAGTGGTCCTCTTTTGTTCTAGAATCTTCCGTATCATAACTGCCCAAACTTTTTTTCTAGTTGAATTGCCATTATTTGTTTTTACTTTATGCTTTACAACACACAATTCCATGAATCATAAAATAGATTAAGGGCTTCTTTGATTCAAAGGATTCTCAAAGGAATTTTGGAGGATTCTAATCATTAGGAATTTTTCCTATCTTGGTTGTTTGATTCGTAGGATTGTAAACCATAGGAATTTTTCCATATGATTCATGTGCACTAGATTTCATAGGAAACATCCCATCCACTCAAACCTCTTTGAAAGAATTCTGCATTTTTTCTATGCACAAACAAAGACTCGTAAAATCCTATAGGATTCAAGACAACATTCCACTATAATCCCATGTTTTTCCTATTCCCGCGTTCTTAGCTTTTTTATAAAAACTAATTGATTTTGAATGAGATGAACTATAAGAATTGAATGAAGGGCTACATCAGGCATATATGACTCAGAGCTTACATGTTATAGTGTGGTATTTATTCATAATTTGGTTGCAAAATCTGATGCGTGCAATGCACATGTACCTTACTAGTACTTCGAGTATGTGCAAAACACGTAAATTAGAATACCAATGGCATGCTACACAGTGTCTCTCTTACAGTTCATGAAGCCATGTGGCACATGTGGAGGCAGGGCCCTTACTGCTCGTCCTCCCTGAGCCATACTGGTGGTACATGCACGAAGCAAAGATGTGCATGCACGCCATGCACTCACTCATTCCCTCGCACGCACACGCGGGTACATGGACGGACGCAATTTTGTACCAAGATCCACCCCATGTGATAATTTGACGCGTGTAAAGTCGTTCACTGCATTGATGGTCAATTAATACAGCGCATGCAAATTGAGTGGATGTGAGGGCGGAAGAAAGACATTATTATTCCACTGCGCGCATGCGAGTAGTTAAATCGTGGGTTGCTAGTAGTACTTCCATTGGTCTCCTTCATATTTTGTGCCAATTTTTGACAGTAACATAATATTTACACATTTGAGCAGCGTAGTACTTGAAATTTATGTTCTTCTAAACTCATCGGGAGCCGTTTCGGGCCTCGAAACCAAAACATCAATTAATCTTTTCCTTGTTCCCGTCACATTTGAAAGCCTGCTCACACCTACTAGTACGTACCAAACCTGAACGTGTTCCCACTATGCAGGTATTAGTACTAGTGCTAGTACTTAGGTTATAAAAAGGGGAACTACCTAACCAAAAATTACTCTACCTTTCCTCCTCATAAGTGCTTCTTCTTCGTCCATCGTTGCCATGGCCGGTGAGCAGAGCTCTAGGTCGAGAACTACTCATTACAAGGGAGCGGCAACCAATGCTGTGGAAAAAAAGGGAGGGCTCGCTGCCACGCAGAGACCTCGAAAGATCTCTCATGGGCAGGCGATGGCTCCCAGGAGCGCCCTAGCCGCGGAGGCGAACATGCCGAGCCGGCGGAGCTGGAGTCGTTATCCCTCGATGGCATGCTCGATCAGCTCAATAAGCACCTCAATAAGAAGAAGGAGTTCATCCAAGGCTTGATGGAGTTGCTGAAGGAGAGCCTCAACGACATGCCCGCTGAGCTCAATCAGCAGGGGGAGTTGACCGCCGGCTTGGTGATGCTGCTGAAGAAGAGCATTGCCTCGGAGAAGAAGGCGACCGGCAAAATCCTGTGACTTCAGGAGGACAAGGCGAAGCTCTGCCACGAGATCGACCCGTTGAAGGAGAAGAACGCCGGCTGGAAGAAGCTGCATGAGAATAGTAGTTCCTCGATGAAGATGTTGTAGATCCTCGTCATGGAACAGAAGGAGGAGTTGGCGAAGCTCCACATCGAGCACCCGGCTGCTGTTAAGGTATGTAATGCGGCCGTGGAACAAATAATGAAGGCTCGCATCGAGAAATCCCGCGTCATGGACAGAATGAAGAAGATGGCGGAGGAGACGCGCAAGGAGATGGAGGTCGTGGAGGCGATGAAGAAGCAGTTACGACTTCGCGGCGAATTAGATCATTTGGGGTGATAATCTTCCTTCTTCTTTTGCTCCCGTGTTTCATCTTTTGCTTCAGGTGTTTCGCCGCACGTGTCACGTTCTTTGCGAGGCATGAATAGAACAATGGTTTTTTTAGGGAATGAATTGAACAATGCTAACAATGAGATGACTAGCAAATTAGATCACTTTTTATTGCCATATGGCACTGGGCTGCCGTGTTTCGTGCTCCTCCATCACAGTACTACTCCAGTGGAAAACTTGAGTATACCACACGGTTCTTTGCTCCTCCTCGATCAGGTCGTCGGCGCATGTATACGAGCAGTCAAATCACAAGGCCCCGCCTTCCAGCAGTAATGAGACGTCAAATCACAAAGGCCCTCGCATCTCATGAAACTGACCAAGCTAGACTACCCCGCCCTCTAGCCTTTTAAAAAATGTATACTTTTGTACAGCAGTAGTATCAATGGATTGCGCCATGGAGCAAAACTTGAAATTAAAAAAAGGTGGTACATATAGAGAGCGCTCGTCGCCAAATTATGCATGTAGTACTATTAAAAAGGCTAGTCACAATAATGGTGTCTAGCACAACCCACCCCTCAAATAAAACTAAGAGGGTGCTTGGATACATTTTAGTCCCATGACTAAAAGTAGTGGGACTAAAACATGCTAGCCTCACCCATGCTTGGATCCAAATACTAAAAAGGCTAAAATCAGGTTAATGAGCATTTATTATCCTCCAAACCCTCCAATCCAGAACTCGCCTGTGTTAAAGGAGAGGAGTTAAATGAGTAGAGAGAGTACTAATCCACATTTTAGTAGGGGTACCCCTGACTAAAAAAATTAGCCCCTCTTTAATCAGGGGTGCTTGGAACTTTAGCCTCTTAAAGAGACTATTTTTAGTCAGACTAAAATAAGTCCCTTGGATCCAAGCACCCTCTAAGCATC